>NW_026042642.1:0-132500 GCF_023856365.1 Brienomyrus brachyistius | reverse complement strand
TCTATATATATACATATATATATATATATATATATATATATGGGTGTGTCGAGACTAGATGGTCCAGTATGGATAACTAAGGTGCACTAAAATTGGGTGAGCAGGCAAGGCATGTCACCCAGGTTGTGTGACAATTATTTTATATAAATGTATATATATATATATATATCCAGTACCACCATCCCTCCTTTACGGAGAACTGCGTTATTTTTCTTTTCTATTGCTAATAAAAAAACTATATATATATGTACATATATATATATATATGGGTGTATCGAGACTAGTTGGTCATTATGGATAACTAAGTTGCACTAAAATTGGGTGAGCAGGCAAGGCATGTCACCCAAGTTGTGTGACAATTATTTTATATATATGTATATATATATTCCATCCACCATCCCTCCTTTATGGAGAACTGCGTTATTTTTATTGTCTATTGCAAAAAAAAAAACAAAAAAAACTATATATATATACATATATATTTATTGGGTGTATCGAGACTAGATGGTCATTATGAATAACTAAGGTGCACTAAAAACTGGGTGAGCAGGCAAGGCATGTCACCCAGGTTGTGTGACAATTATTTTATATATATGTATATATATATTCCATCCACCATCCCTCCTTTATGGAGACTGCGTTATTTTTATTGTCTATTGCAAAAAAAAAACAAAAAAAACTATATATATATATACATATATATATATGGGTGTATCGAGACTAGAAGGTCATTATGCATAACTAAAGTGCTCTAAAATTGGGTGAGCAGGAAAGGCATGTCACCCCAGTTGTGTGACAATTATTTTATATATATGATATATATATTATATTCCCTCACACCCCTCCTCTACGGAGGACTGCTTTATTTTTATTTCCATTGCAATAAATAAAAAATTTTAAAACACAAAAAAAAAAAAAAACGAAAATAATAATAATAAAAATAATTTTGAATGTGTATTCAAATAAGTTTGAATGTGTGTGAACTATATATAAATATATATATACACATGCATATACAGAAATATATACACACACACACATATATATATATACACACACACACACAGACACACACTCACATAAACACATACACACACTGTGTACAGTCTTATGCAAAGGTTTGGCACCCCTTGACAAATAACATCTTTTCAATTACAAAAGCAACAATATCAGTTAATACAGTCTCTTTAGGAACTGGGGAAAAATACACAATATTTTCAGCAAACATTGATGAATAGTTACTTTTTATGCCATAAATTGAACAAAATTACAAAATAAAAACATTATTATGGCACTCTGCAAAAGTTTGGGCACCCTACGTAATCAGTACTTAGTAACACCTCCTCTGCCAGATATCACAGCTTACAAGCGCTTCTTATAGCCAGCTGAAAGGCTTTCAGTTCTTGTACTTGGGATTTTCTCACATTCTTCCTTGCAAAAGGCTTCTAGTTCTGTAATATTCTAATATATCAAGGGCTGTATTGTCAAATAGGAGATCGGCAGCATTCTCCCACCTGAGAAAACTGTACTACAATGCCCTTGATAGTGTGTAGGAAACACACTCGTCAGCTCTAGTCCTCCTGTAACAACGCAAAAGGACTGGCAACCCTCAGGTATTTATGCGTGCGATTGTATGATAAATTCACCCTGACAGTCTCACACTTCTCTTGGTACCAACAGGTCTCATGGAATATATAAAAGGCAACTGCAACAATTATACTCGGCACTAAACATCGAGGCACGGAAATGCAGCAGAGCTGTGTATTTCTCAGGATGCATTCTAGTAAAATGCCGGAAAATGAGCTAAAGACATATTTCAAGGGGCACTATATAAAACCGATGGAAATTTTACTGATTTAATAAAAGGAAAAGCATCGTTTGAAAAATCACAAATGTTTCTAAGATTCAATGCATCGCTTTTTGACCACATCATAGCGATGAACACATCATTGTTCCTGACAATGTCCTAATACAGAAATATAACTTTATGTTGGTAAACTCAAAAAGCCTTCAGCTGTCACACTGGCTAACGATCTCAAACGATTATAAAGCAGCATTTTGAAAAGCGCTGTTTTAAAATAACAGATACAACACTTACCTTGTCTTCTGGCCAAATGCTTTTCACGGCTTGGCACTCCAACGGTGCTGAAACGAAATTTGTATTTCCTCCTACCTCGTTGGCCCTTCAGTTCTTCTTTTCTCCCTTTGGATGTTTTTTTCCTTCTTCTTTGGATATTGTTTTTTATTTTTGTTTGTTTTTTTTTTACTTTGCATGTTTTTCCTTCTTCGGATATTATTTTTTTGGCTTATTTTTTTAGACGATGTTTTTTTCGTCTTCTTTAAAATTGATTTTTTTCGTCTTCTTTAAATATTGTTTTTTTTTTCATCCTTTTGATGTTGTTTACGGAACAAGAGCCGTACAGTGCTACTCTATCAGGAGGTAGCGCCAACTGAACGCCTTGAAGCAGTACCCAGCTCTTTTATAGGGAGCGTCAACCCGAAGTCAAGTTCTAGAACGTTGGCACTCACTTTCATTGGTTTCCCAGCTATGCTGTCAGAATAATGTTTGCTGATTGGTCGAAAATTTTAAAACGTACCCGAGTACTGTAAAAAAAACTCAAGATCTTGCTACCCTACGGAGCACCCATAAGGTGATTTTTTTTATACGTTATATGCAGCTATTTGTAGCAGGCCGTAATTAGACTAATCCACCCTTTGTCAATAAAGCCAACAAGAGAACAGGTTGCCCAAAGTTTGCTCAGGTACACGCCACAGCACAACCTTAAAAACACATCCAGCACAAATCACACTAGTGAATGACACAGCAAATCACAGCAATAAAAAAGACCCCTATGGGCAATCCAGCACCCAGACTACAGGTGCCAAAAGGCCCAGCCTGCCTAATAATGAACCCAAAATATACATACAACAAAGAAAAAGACACAAACAAAAAAGAAAATAAAACTAGCCAGCTGCTCCCACTAAACCCCGCTCCCGAGGCCACTAAGCCGGCTGGCTTGATAATACACGATACAACTCAGATAAAACATATTAAAGCAACACCAGGGAGGTTTACAACCTGATCCTTAAAATTATCGACCCGTAATTCCACCTTGAAAACCCCTAAAGAACAGTAGTTTACCCCATGACTCACTGCCCCATTCAAACAAAAAAAAAAACAGGTTTTTGGGGTAACCTTTAGGTCAGCTCTTCAAAACCAGGTATGAGGACTCTTCAGCTAATCAGTCCTCTAATTAGAAATCTAATTAGGGAGTTGCAGCGAAAACCTGCATACACACCGGCCCTTTGCGGATAAGATTGTTCACCCTGAAACAAGCAAACAGAAAGGCTGCTACACTGCAAATTCAATATGCCCGCCGATGCTCCACCAAATCTATCAGGACCCTGCCTGTCTTTCCCGTGCCTGCTCCTTTGCCAATATGCCCTACCATCGGAACATGCACAGCCATCTCGCCCCGGCTATGCCTCCAGTCCGAACTGCAGTTCCTATACCTGCCTATAATTGCCTGGCTACAATCCATCCCCCAAATGAAATTGATGACCCAACGATCACAGCTAAGAATTCTATCCCCAAACCACTGGTCTTCCTCCCCAACCGAACGATCATTCACTGACCGTGGTAACTTATAAGGGTTGGTATGATGACCAGTGGTGGACCTCACCGAACGTTTAACTGGTCTCTACACCTCGGGGGGGACATAACCTCCTCCATTATACGAGGCCTACTTGTGGATGCTCTATTGCGACCCCTCCCACCAGCCCTGTCCCCGTAAAATCACAGAGTCCTCATCCGATTCCATTTCTGTTGCCCCTGTGGGCAACCCAGACTCAGGAGACATTACCAGAACATCTTCCCCTGACATAACAACCCCTGTGGTACTGGACGCAACTCTGTTCGGTGAACTTGACGGACAACCCCGTCCCCCTCCATTGGAGTTGCAGAGTAAACTGCACCCTGATCTTGGGGACACTTGTAACATGCACCCATGATTTGGAACAGCAGCATACCTGTCAAGGTTTGGATTTGAAAATAAAGGAAATTTCCGGCACCCGCCGTGAGCCATCCCACCACCGCAACCAGGCTCCAGTATCCCTTACATTTTAAGACAGGAAATATAAAATAATATAAATTATATAAATATAATATAAATATAAATATATAAAATATATAAAATATAAAATAACCATTTGTCATTTATTTTCTATTAATTTTTCATGTTCACTCAGGCGGCTCTGTCATTCACTAATGACTTGGATTTTTCATGCCGACTGACATCGTTCCTTCCCCGTGGGAGACAAATCTTACAGAACGCGTGACCCATCCTGCTCCTCTTCAGGAAAGTAAATTCGTCATCTTCGTCATCACCCCTTAAAACAATTACTGAAGCGAGACGGCGCACGCGTTACGGCGACAGATTTAAATTGTGAGTGCACTATATCTCGTCGCAATGGTGCTTAACCACGGCGGGTCTCAAGCACAGGAGACTCCCAATTTCTAAATGACACACACTTGGCTCACAGCGCAAAGTTGTGTTAAACTTGCTTTGTCTAAAGCAGGCACACACATACGAGTATGATCCTGATAGGTAACTAAGCTATCGGTCTTATGTCCAAGCGCAACATAATTTAGGTTAGAACCTCATAACAAGTTTCCCGTTCGCTAATAGAGAGATCTCTCCCAGGATATATAGAAACGGAGACACTCGTCCGAATTGAACCTGGAAACAAAGCGCTACATCTGAGAATCTCGTCAGACATAGGGTTAAAGTTTACTGCAGTTTAATACGAAAGAACTACAATGAAATCACCGAAAATAAAACAAAATAATATAACTACTAATAATAGAAATAAAAATAACTATAATAAGCCCATATGATCCCGCTTAAATGCCTTCAGATTGCCATGAGTGCGACTTTTGCAACCAGTTGACAGTAGCGCTTCTTCACTGCACGTTCGGTCATAAAAAGTTTAAATTGTGTGCTCAGAATAAGTTTAAACCTTGTGCCTTGTGATTATTAACCAATTTTTATGCTGAATGGTCGGCTCAAACTCAATTGCGAAACACCGTGAGTCTGTTAATGTGTGACTTAAATGGAACTCATTAATAACCAGTATCACGTAATAACCTGGGTTAGAATAGAAGGCTTGTCCAACGAGCTGCGTCACCAGGTAATGTAAACGATCGGTAGCGAAGCTCCCCTCACGGCCAATGAGAGAGAGTCTCGCGATATTTCAGGCGAATTTGAGGTTTCAGAGCGTAGATCGCACAGGCAGGGATTCTTGTGAGCACTCAATGAACGGAGGCTGAAGTTGTGTAAAAGACATGCATTTATTCCTATAACTAACATAAGACAGACATTACACCTAACAAACAATAAACACGAAATAACGGAGTGGACACAAACAATGTAATCATGAAAATGCAATGACCAGATTTAAAATGAGTAACCTTAAAAGGGAAAATACTGTTCTGCAAAGCAAGCAATTTGTGGAAATACTGTCCTAAAGTAATATAGCAGGTGAATAGGAGTTTAGGTTGTTATAAATGAAAGGAAGTTTGTTTACTTGGTTGCAGAGTGGGGGGGGGGGGGGTCTTGGCAGTTGGTTGCGGAGGCTGATGAGCTGATGGGTGATGGCACTCAGGGAGGCGCGGTGTTTGCAGCGGTTGTTGGAGTGGAGCCCCTCTGATTCCCTCTCCTGGTGAAGCTTGGGCTTGGTTGCAGTTCTCTGTCCAGCTGGGTCTTCACTGATAGGCTTCAGGAGGGCTTCTTGTGGGCTTCTCTTCTCTTGGGCTGATGTTCTCTGCCTCTCTTCGTGCTGATGGTCTTTTGTTTTCTCCTCCCTTCTGTTTCTCCTCTCCTGGCTTTGTTCTGAGGTGCCAGGTTTTATAGTGTAAAGTTCGTGAATAGGAGTGACCAGGAATTCGACTCCTGGACCAATGGCTGACCATCCATTTGGCGGGCTTTCGGAAGGGGGTCTGTATCAGTCCTTTTGAGATTTATGACCAGAGTGATTTCCCTTGTATTGATGATTTTCGTTAGGCTGGTGTAACTTTTGATATATTCACTTTCGTGGTAACCACTGACCAGATTTGGAAACTGGAGTGATTTTCCATCGGTTTGATACCAAACATGCCATAGCAGCCTAGCGGTTCACACCTCATACCATCTGTAATGATTAATTAATGATTACTTATATTATGTCGTTATGTTATATTACTCACACCTTATTTTATGCCTCACAATCTATATAATTGTAAATATACTGTGTAGCTGCTGGCGCGTTCCAAACTAAATCTCATTGTACTTACAATGTCAATAAAAACATCCATCCATCCATCTAGGCAGGCCAGTGTCGCCTCCATCCTTCCTGAAGTCAGTGATTCCTTTGTCTTTGTGCTGTTTAGTGCCAAATTGTTTGCTGAACTCCAACCTATCAGTTTCTGGACCTCATCTCTGTAAGCTGACTCATAAGAACCAAAGAGATTTACAAATGAGAGGAGGCCATTCGGCCCATCAAGCTCCTTTGAGGAGAACTTAGCTAATAGCTCAAAAATCTTATCTAGCTCTGATTTAAAAGAACCCAGGGTTTTAGCTTGTGTTACAATAACAGGAAGACTATTCCATACTCTAACTACACGCTGTGTACAGAAATGCTTCATCAAATTCGTTTTAAAATGTTCTCCAGCTAATTTCCACTTATGGCCACGAGTTCTGGTATTTAAACTAACATTGAAATAGCCATTTGGCTGAACAGCATCCAGACCTGTTAGAATCTTAAACACCTGGATTATGTCCCCCCTTAGTCTCCTTTGCTCGAGGCTAAACAGATTCAGCTCAGCTAACCTCTCCTCATTAGACATTCCTCTAAGACCAGGAATCATTCTCGTTGCCCTACGTTGCACCTTTTCCAAGGCAGCAATGTCCTTCTTAAGGTATGGTAACCAAACCCGCACACAATATTCTAGGTGGGGTCTTACCAAGGAATTATATTATCGTAGCATCACTTGCCTTGTCTTAAACTCCACACACCTAGAGATGCAATGTGCCTTCTCGCGTGGTGTTCCTGCAGAGGGAGTCTGTGAGTGCTGGAGATTGGGGGAGGGGGCAGTGTGGCTATGTCTGCTCTGTGTTCCTCCAGACGAGCAAAGAAGCTGTTTAGCTCCTTTGCTAAAAGGGCGTTGCTGTTAACAGTGACGGTGTTGTTGCCTTTGAAGTTTGTAATGTGTTGTATTCCCTGCCACACCCACTGTGGGTTGTTGTATGTGAAGTAGACCTCTATTTTCTGTTTCTCTGCCTGCCTGGCAACCTTGATGCCCCTATTCAGGTTAGCTCTGGCTGCACTCTGTGTTCTTGACTGCGCTGTCTTGTCCTGTAGTATTGTATTGTTGCTCTTGTGTTTATCTTGCACTTTCTCCCTCTGTTTGTGCTCCTTTCACTCTGTATAGTTCTATCTTGCCCGCACTTGTGTCATCTTGTGTTGTTTCTGTTTTTCTTCTTTGTGTTGCACCGTGGTCCAGGAGGAACAATGTTTCCTTTCACTGTGTACTGTGTATATTGCTGAAATAACAATAAACCCACTTGACCACCTGCCTCAATTCATCCTGAAGAGTTTTCCAATGTTGTTCAAAGGTCTGTTTGTTTCGAGTGAAGGACACGCCCCTGGACGTGCTGGATAAGGGGACCACAGATCAGTGTCCTCAGTCCTGCTTCTCCCTTCAAAGCTGAGAGGAAGATGACCCGCCTGCTGCTTCTGGTTTTGGCTTATGGAGCTCTGCTTATCTCCACAGAGGCCCAGCAAGATTACCACAGTCTCCCTGCACTCACAAGACGGCCATTAAACTCGCAGTCGAAAATGCTCATCAAGGAACCCGTCAGCACATGAATTTCTATAACATCCAGGGCCGTCCGAAGGTAACTGCTGAGAAAGTGTTTACAAAAGTGTGAAACTTTCATCATCTGCAAGCTGAACTAATGAGTATCACATTGATTTTGATGTTTTAATTTCAATGCATATGATGCTTAATGTCTCTTCACAATGAAAGTGATGGTTGTATATCTCAGCCCTGGTCAATTTTACCTTCTCACAGTTTCTCTCTGAATCTGCTGCAGTCAAGTCTGTGACAGTTTGCCATTTTTTGGGTGATTATTGTTTGTTATATTGCCTTTAAAACAGTTGTAGGCAATTTTGTATATAACGTGTTTATGTGATTTAGATCAGCAGTGAATACATTGACATTGAGATTCTCTTGAGAGCAACAAAATGTCCAAAGTCAACTGCAACAGACCATCGGGCTGACTGTATTTTCATGGACAAGAGGGTAAGTAAAGAGTCACTGTGACTGTGAGCATTGGACATATCAGTTAGCAAATTAATTTAGGTTCATGTTAACTTTTTTGATGCCCTGCGGGGGAAAGTTAGCCAACAATAAAGTAACAAATACATAGGTGGCCTCAAAGAGCCAGTTCCTTCACCTTATTCTCAAATTTTAGTAGGTTTACAGGCTTAAAGGCTGGATTACCAGGCAGAAGCAAATGCTAATCATCTGAGGGGTGACCTGTAGATTATGCTTCGAGCTATGAACCCTAGCTGGCCTTATTTAAAGACCTGTGGGCTGTACTACAAAGCGGGTTTTACATACCCAGAGTTAACTCAATCGAGCCAGGTTAACTAAAACTCATTGTTGAAATCAGCCTTAAATGGCAGTGTGGTGTTTTGTGGTGAAAGGGCAGGACTTAACTCTTGTTTTAATTAGAAAGCCAGTAATTAAACCTGGTCAGAGCAGGGTAGATGTGCAGTGTGAATTACCCTTTAAATTTACCTCTTTAAATAGTGAACTACAGGACCACTTAGCTTGATCGGAGGACAGTATTTTAATACAGAGCAGTGTTCAGTTAAACGGGATTTGTTGTTCATACTTTTAGATGAACTTGCTTTGTATAATATAGCCTTATGGTGACCCTGCTTTGGAAGCTCTTTCCTCTAAAATTGTTCTGTGTCATTAAACCCTGCACTCCAGCAGCTCTGCCTTAAATCATTAGATATATCTTTACTACACCTTCTCTCACTGTATTTATTGCCCACCACTCTTTAAATACTGTTTTTGTGTGTCTGTGTGTTTTTGCAGCCATTCATTAACTGTAGAGTTTGCAGCAGACGGTCTGGTAATGATCTTACACATCCATCAAATGACTGTGTACCAAACAAGAAAGTGGATGAAGTAAGTGTAGAGAGTCTTAGCATTATGGAAATGTAACAGGTGTGTGAATTGTGTCTAAACATGTGGTTAAACTTTGATTGTGTTTGTACATGCAAAAATTTGATCAGAGTACTGTTTATTAATGACAATGTTACTTTTAATCTGAACAACAGTGGCAGCACCAAGGAAAAGCTTGGGGGGGGGGGCTCTAGCTCCTCCTCCAATGACCATAGTACCCCCACAGCACCCCCAAAATATTGGTTTCATTTTTTCTTTAACTATCTGTAAAATCTGTATATTGTGTAAGACATTTTTGCGGTTTTTACAGCATACTTGTAGTGTATTTTTTCTTCAAAGTACACATAGAGGCTCTGTGAGCTAGACGTTAGAATTTTATATTTTATCCTATTTTATCCATGCTGTAGCTTATCGTGCTGTGTGCTTCTATACACCATCTACATAAGCTGAAAAGCTAAAGCACCCGGTCTAAATAATCTCACTCCCCTATAGCACCTGTAGCATTAAGTCACTGGCGCTGCCACTGCTGAATAAACGACTCCAATCTGACTAAACCGCTTAACTTTTCCTCCCCATGTTACATTTCAGGACAAACGACGTAATATGTGTCCTTCTGATAAACCTCTTCTCAGACCTAAAACTGCCTTGGCTTCCAAGGACACTAAAGAAGCTGAAGGAGACCGTCTGGCTGTTTCTGATGGCTGATGGTCCTGCAATGTGGACCAGAGGAGGAAACTGGGAGGGAAAATGCTTTGCTTTATATCATGCCCACCCAAAGCCCCCAGTGAGTAAGCCATAGGCGCCGATAGCATGGAAAAACTCCCAAGAAGGAAGAAACCTTGGGAGGGACCAAACTCAAAGGGGGAGCCCATCCTCCTGGGGCCGGCAAAGTGTAGGTGCAGGATCACAAAAAAACTTGACGAGAGAAACGAGAGAATTCGACTGTCCCTCACAAAAACTGTAAAGTTTTAGTGGCTAAATTGCTTTTTCTATGCCTTTTCAAACAGGAGGAGATTTGTTTGGCTATACGTAGAAATTTTCTATACAATTTAGACAGCACAGAATCATTAACCTACTTTAATGCATTTATTAATACAACCACATATTTCACACATTTTGACATCAGTCATGCAGTGAAGATACAGTCTCTTTATTTCTTGACGCCAACCCTCCCCATTAATCCGGGCTTGGGACCGACACCTAGTTGAGCTGGCTTTCTCCCTTAAGTGGCTGGGTTAGGCTAAACTATGTACATATTTATGAAGACTACTATAAATTTATAAAGACCTCCCTAAATATGTAGTCTAACAAAACACAGTTTAAAGAAGGTAGCCTACCTGGTAAACAAAGAAATTAAAAGGCCCACAGCATATAATCGGGCTATATCCAAGCAGTTTTTAAGAACGTAACCTACATGGCGAAATTGAATTACTTTCTGGACCAACAAACGCAACCAGACATGAACATTATGCACCTTCCTAGTCTTGATGTATGTCGTCATACAGATGAGGACGTTAAGGCAGCCTTTAGGTCCGACCCATCATGCACTGCAGTTTTTTGCAAATTCCTCAGATGGAAAACCATTAAATACCTCTTCTATTACCTTATATTACCTTATATTCATGTAATAAATATACAAATATCAATTAGTTGGAAATCAGCCAGACAGACGTAATTACTACAAATGGTTTCCACTGTATTTGTGACTCTGAGTGCCGCAGGCTTGGATGCAGTGCCGCACCATTTTGTAAGGCATGCACTGGCCAATCATGTAGCACTTCTCTCATAAATATTAATGAGACATCACCTACCACCCTGCAAAAAAGAAATTTGCCGCTCGTCCCCCTGCACATGAACCAACATGGCTGTGTCAACCAGCGGAGCTCCGGAGCCTCTGGAGAAACACGCGGCAAAAAAGGCTCGCATACGGTCTTCCAGAGTTTGGGAATACTTCAGTCATGACACCTTTTCTGCGCCTCTACTGTAGCTGGCGTTAATGACGCTGTTTCAGCCATTTTATATTTTCTGTTTACTTATTCTGTCATGTAAGACTGAGACAAATTATCGTTTACGACTATTCTTACACACTGTAGCCTGACTTGCTGACTTAAGTAAGCTTAACTATAAGCTACCTTTGCTAGTGTTTGTGAATAACATGTTTCTCTAGTTATGAAATTATTCCATGTTTTAGCATCTGTTTCAACATTAAAGTCAAATTGGTATATTGAAATATGTAAAAACTATTGAACTATTAGCTTAAGTCTAACATAGAAAATCCTACTGAATCTCTTAAGATTTTCCTTTTTTGTTAATGCACTAATGTTTAAGAAGTGTCTTAAATTGAATTTCAGATTTGTGTGTGGGTGGGAGTGGGTGAATTGTATTAAATTCATACATTCATTCTTTTGGCTCAGACATTACTGACCTAAAACAAATTGAGGCATTGGGTAAGTGCTTAAATTAGCTACTAAATGGCAAAAAATATTCTAAATATCACATTTTCCATTCTTCGGTATAATTTTAATGAATCACCTATGCTGCCAAACATTAACGCATAGATTGTCACAACACTCTATGTTTTAGTTCTTCTTTATGTGTATAGGACGGTGTGATGGTTCTGGTGGTGGGTGTGGCCGACGCTGCTCGCGATGTTTGGCTATGCTGCAGTCCCAGGGACCAAGTTGGAACACATTTCCACCTTCAAGCTTAGGTGGAAAAACGGCACCGAGACCCAGCAGCAGGACAACTTCTTGTCCAGACAACCAGCCCTGCTTCATCATTGAAGTAAGCCCTGTGAACAGGAGCGAGATGTACTTCTGCAGTGGATGTTATAGCGGAAAGAACATCCCCATCCTCACGTCTGCCGGAGTGCCCCCTCAAGTGGGTGTGTGACTTAACTCGATGGATGAATTGGACAGAATGTACTGTTACTAGAGGTCGACCGATATGGGTTTTTCAAGTCAAGGGTCAGGCGATGGCCGATATATGCTGCTGATTTTTTTTGGCCGATAATTGGACGTTTTCCCCTCTATTTGCATGGTAAAATATCACACTAATAATAACAAACGATACACAAAATTTCTCAATTTAGCATTTATTGAATACTCAACTTGGAAACAATAACACATTTATAAACAATAAAAATAGCAGCATCAGAATCTCTGTTAGTGCACAATATAGCAGCAAACTCCTCATGTTTGACGGAAGGAAATTTGTAAACAATACAAAAAGGAATAAGCATGTTATCTTTAGTTGTAATCCCACTTCCAGTCCCTGAGTCTTACTCACCACACTCATACTTCACAGCAAACAGACAGCAGTTAATTAACCAGAAGAGAAAAATGCAAAAACACAACAGAACTTGTAAATAATAACAAACTAATAGACAATAAAAATAGCAGCATCAGAATCTCTATTAGTGCCAAATATAGCAGCAAACTCCTCATGTCTGACGGAAGGAAAATTTGTAAATACACAAAGGAATGAGCACATCTTCAGTTTTAATCCCATTTCCAGTCCCTGAGTCTTCCTCATCCCACAAGCAGGCAAGGCATGTCACCCCGGTTGTGTGACACTTATTTTATATAATAAAATAAGTGCCCCCTGCGGCCCCAGAGCCCGAGCAGCCGTCTCCGCTGCCTGCAGCTACCGCGCCCACGTCCGAGGCGCTTTCCCTGCCTGCAGCTCCCGGGCAGGCGCCCCCTCTGCAGCCTGCAGCTCCAGTCCCTGGCCCCACTCCAGTCCCTTCTCCCCCTGTGACTCTGGTACCCTCACCCCGACGAGCCCGACCCCGGCCGCAGGTCCTTATGTCTGTGTCCCATAAGGGGAGAGGACACAGACGCACGGCTGGGGTCCCACCCGCCCAGCCCCCTGGCTCGCCCTCCCTCGCCGGCGCTAGGGCTTGGTCGGCACCTGCGGGTCCTGGCCCTCCGGGTCGGCTGTCGTCTGCGGGTCCCCCTCCGCGGCCTCGTCGCCCTGCCTCGGTCCCTCCTCCGGCGTCTTATCGGTTGCCTGCGGGCCCCCCGACGGCGGCTCCTCATTCGCCTGCTGGTCCTCCCGCTCTGGCGTGTCGGAGGACGTCGCCGTCTGCTGCGGCTCCCCCTCTCTCCTTGCCCTCGCCAGGGTCCCTTCCAGCTCCTTCGTCCCCTTCCCTGGTCTCCCCTCCGACTCCCTCCTTCGTCCCTGCGTCTGTCCCTCACCCCGTCTCCTCGGCCCCTCCGGCTCCGGCCTCCCGGCCGCCTGCAGCCCTTCCGGCTGCCTCCCGTCGCCCGCTGGGTCTCCCTCGGGCTCCTCTTGGTTCCCCCTCCTTCTCTCCCTGGCCTCCCGTCTTTGTCCCTCCTGCCTCTGCTCCCCCTCGCTTTGTTCCTCCTGTCTCTGTCCCTCCTCTCTTTGTCCCTCGTCCCTCTGGCTTCTGCTCCTCTTTCCCCGATGTTCCCTTCGTTCACTCCCGGTCCTTTTGTCCTGCCTGTTCCCTCCGTGTCCCCCTTTCTGATCTGTTTCTCTGCCTTTCCTGTCTTATGTCAAGTCTTGTCCTGGCTCCTTCCCCTGTGCCAGTTCTGTCTGTCCGTTCTGTTCCCTGTCCCTCATTAATGAGGTTTTATATAGATATACATATATGCCCGGCTTGTCCGCTCCTCGTGTGTGCCACGCCCCCTGATTACCCACGTGTGCTTCCCTGATCGTCTCCTGCTTTGCCCGATTACTTTGATTAGTCATGACCTATTTTAAGTCCTGGTCTTACCTGTTTGCCCTGTCCGTCATTGTAGTTTGTCAATGCCTGCGTTCCGTCCTGCTCTACCCGCTCCGTTTCCCCGATTAAAGACCCGTTTTCACAAACACAAAAAAAACTATATGTATACATATACATACACTGAACAAAAATATAAACGCAACACTTTTGTTTTTGCTCCCATTTTTCATGAGATGGACTTAAAGATCTACAATTCATTCCAGATACACAATATTACCATTTCTCTCAAACATTTCTCACAAATCAGTCTAAATGTGTGATAGTGAGCACTTCTGCTTTGCTGAGATAATCCATCCCACCTCACAGGTGTGCCACATCAAGATGCTGATCTGACATCATGGGTAGTGCACAGGTGTACCTTATACTGCCCACAATAAAAGGCCACCCTGGAATGTGCAGTTTTGTCTCACAGCAAAATGCCACAGATGCCACAAGCATTGAGGGAGCGTGCAATTGGCATGCTGACAGCAGGAATGTCAACCAGATCTGTTGCTCGTGCATTGAATGTTCATTTCTCAACCATAAGCCGTCTCCAAAGGCGTTTCAGAGAATATGGCAGTACATCCAACCGGCCTCACAACCGCAGACCACGTGTAACCACACCAGCCCAGGACCTCCACATCCAGCAGGTTCACCTCCAAGATCGTCTGAGACCAGCCACTCAGACAGATGATGCACGGCCCCATGTTGCAAGGATCTGTACACAGTTCTTGGAAGCTGAAAATGTCCCAGTTCTTGCATGGCCAGCATACTCACCGGACATGTCACCCGTTGAGCATGTTTGGGATGTGCTTGACCGGCGTATACGACAGCGTGTACCAGTTCCCAATAATATCCAACAACTTCGCACAGCCATTGAAGAGGAGTGGACCAACATTCCACAGGCCACAATTGACAATCTGATAAACTCTATGCGAAGAAGATGTGTTGCATTGTATGAGGCAAATGGTGGTCACACCAGATACTGACCGGTTCTGAGTCCCCAGACCCCCAATAAAGCAAAAAACTGCACATTCCAGGGTGGCCATTTATTGTGGGCAGTATAAGGTACACCTGTGCACTACCCATGATGTCAGATCAGCATCTTGATGTGGCACACCTGTGAGGTGGGATGGATTATCTCAGCAAAGCAGAAGTGCTCACTATCACACATTTAGACTGATTTGTGAGAAATGTTTGAGAGAAATGGTAATATTGTGTATCTGGAATGAATTGTAGGTCTTTAAGTCCATCTCATGAAAAATGGGAGCAGAAACAAGAGTGTTGCGTTTATATTTTTGTTCAGTATATATATTTATGGGTGTATCGAGACTAGATGGTCAGTATGGATAACTAAGGTGCACTAAAACTGGGTGAGCAGGCAAGGCATGTCACCCAGGTTGTGTGACAATTATTTTATATAAATGTATATATGTATATATATATTCCATCCACCATCCCTCCTTTACAGAGAACTGCGTTATTTTTATTGTCCATTACGAAAAAAATAAAAAAACTATATATATATATATATATATATATACATATATATTTATGGGTGTATCGAGACTAGATGGTCATTATGGATAACTAAGGTGCACTAAAACTGGGTGAGCAGGCAAGGCATGTCACCCAGGTTGTGTGACAATTATTTTATATAAATGTATATATATATATATATATTCCATCCACCATCCCTCCTTTACGGAGAACTGCGTTATTTTTCTTTTCTATTGCTAATAAAAAAACTATATATATGTACATGTATATATATATATATATATATATATATATATATATATATATATATATATGGGTGTATCGAGACTAGATGGTCAGTATGGATAACTAAGGTGCACTAAAATTGGGTGAGCAGGCAAGGCATGTCACCCAGGTTGTGTGACAATTATTTTATATATATGCATATACATATTCCATCCACCATCCCTCCTTTATGGAGAACTGCGTTATTTTTATTGTCTATTGCAAAAAAAAAACAGAAAAACTATATATATATATATATATATATATATATATACATATATATTCATGGGTGTATCGAGACTAGATGGTCATTCTGGATAACTAAAGTGCACTAAAATTGGGTGAGCAGGCAAGGCATGTCACCCAGGTTGTGTGACAATTATTTTATATAAATGTATATATATATATATATATATATATATATATATATATATATATTCCATCCACCATCCCTCCTTTACGGAGAACTGCGTTATTTTTCTTTTTTATTGCTAATAAAAAAACTATATATATATACATATATATTTATGGGTGTATCGAGACTAGATGGTCATTATGAATAACTAAGGTGCACTAAAATTGGGTGAGCAGGCAAGGCATGTCACCCCGGTTGTGTGACAATTATTTTATATATATATTCCATCCACCATCCCTCCTTTACGGAGGACTGCTTTATTTTTAATATCCATTGCGAAAAAAAAACACAAGAAAAAGAAAAAATATCTATATATATACATATATATATATATATATATATATGGGTGTGTCGAGACTAGATGGTCAGTATGGATAACTAAAGTGCACTAAAATTGGGTGAGCAGGCAAGGCATGTCACCCAGGTTGTGTGACAATTATTTTATATAAATGTATATATATATATATATATATATATATATATATATATATATATATATATATATATATATATATATTCCATCCACCATCCCTCCTTTACGGAGAACTGTGTTATTTTTCTTTTCTATTGCTAATAAAAAAACTATATATATGTACATATATATATATATATATATATGGGTGTATCGAGACTAGTTGGTCATTATGGATAACTAAGTTGCACTAAAATTGGGTGAGCAGGCAAGGCATGTCACCCAGGTTGTGTGACAATTATTTTATATATATGTATATATATATTCCATCCACCATCCCTCCTTTATGGAGAACTGCGCTATTTTTATTGTCTATTGCAAAAAAAAAAAAAAAAAAAAACAATACATATATATACATATATATTTATGGGTGTATCGAGACTAGATGGTCATTATGAATAACTAAGGTGCACTAAAATTGGGTGAGCAGGCAAGGCATGTCACCCCGGTTGTGTGACAATTATTTTATATATATATTCCATCCACCATCCCTCCTTTACGGAGAACTGCGTTATTTTTATTGTCCATTGCGAAAAAAAAAAAACTATATATATACATATATATTTATGGGTGTATCGAGACTAGTTGGTCATTATGGATAACTAAGTTGCACTAAAATTGGGTGAGCAGGCAAGGCATGTCACCCAGGTTGTGTGACAATTATTTTATATATATGTATGTATATATTCCATCCACCATCCCTCCTTTACGGAGAACTGCGTTATTTTTCTTTTCTATTGCTAATAAAAAAACTATATATATGTACATATATATATATATATTTATGGGTGTATCGAGACTAGTTGGTCATTATGGATAACTAAGGTGCACTAAAATTGGGTGAGCAGGCAAGGCATGTCTCCCCAGTTGTGTGACAATTATTTTATATAAATGTATATATATATTCCCTCCACCACCCCTCCTTTACGGAGGACTGCTTTATTTTTAATATCCATTGCGAAAAAAAAACACAAGAAAAAGAAAAAATATCTATATATATACATATATATATATATATATATATATATATATATATGGGTGTGTCGAGACTAGATGGTCAGTATGGATAACTGAGGTGCACTAAAATTGGGTGAGCAGGCAAGGCATGTCACCCAGGTTGTGTGACAATTGTTTTATATATATGCATATACATATTCCATCCACCATCCCTCCTTTACGGAGAACTGCGTTATTTTTATTGTCTATTGCAAAAAAAAAACAGAAAAACTATATATATATATATATATATATATATATATATATATATATATATATACATATATATTCATGGGTGTATCGAGACTAGATGGTCATTATGGATAACTAAAGTGCACTAAAATTGGGTGAGCAGGCAAGGCATGTCACCCAGGTTGTGTGACAATTATTTTATATAAATGTATATATATATATATATATTCCATCCACCATCCCTCCTTTACGGAGAACTGCGTTATTTTTCTTTTCTATTGCTAATAAAAAAACTATATATATATACATATATATTTATGGGTGTATCGAGACTAGATGGTCATTATGAATAACTAAGGTGCACTAAAATTGGGTGAGCAGGCAAGGCATGTCACCCCGGTTGTGTGACAATTATTTTATATATATATTCCATCCACCATCCCTCCTTTACGGAGGACTGCTTTATTTTTAATATCCATTGCGAAAAAAAAACACAAGAAAAAGAAAAAATATCTATATATATATACATATATATATATATATATATATATATATATATATATATATATGGGTGTGTCGAGACTAGATGGTCAGTATGGATAACTAAAGTGCACTAAAATTGGGTGAGCAGGCAAGGCATGTCACCCAGGTTGTGTGACAATTATTTTATATAAATGTATATATATATATATATATATATATATATATATATATATATATATATATATATATATATATATATATTCCATCCACCATCCCTCCTTTACGGAGAACTGCGTTATTTTTCTTTTCTATTGCTAATAAAAAAACTATATATATGTACATATATATATATATATATGGGTGTATCGAGACTAGTTGGTCATTATGGATAACTAAGTTGCACTAAAATTGGGTGAGCAGGCAAGGCATGTCACCCAGGTTGTGTGACAATTATTTTATATATATATGTATATATATATTCCCTCCACCACCCCTCCTTTACGGAGGACTGCTTTATTTTTAATATCCATTGCGAAAAAAAAACACAAGAAAAAGAAAAAATATCTATATATATATACATATATATATATATATATATATATATATATATATATATGGGTGTGTCGAGACTAGATGGTCAGTATGGATAACTAAGGTGCACTAAAATTGGGTGAGCAGGCAAGGCATGTCACCCAGGTTGTGTGACAATTATTTTATATAAATGTATATATATATATATATATTCCATCCACCATCCCTCCTTTACGGAGAACTGCGTTATTTTTCTTTTCTATTGCTAATAAAAAAACTATATATATATGTACATATATATATATATATGGGTGTATCGAGACTAGTTGGTCATTATGGATAACTAAGTTGCACTAAAATTGGGTGAGCAGGCAAGGCATGTCACCCAAGTTGTGTGACAATTATTTTATATATATGTATATATATATTCCATCCACCATCCCTCCTTTATGGAGAACTGCGTTATTTTTATTGTCTATTGCAAAAAAAAAAACAAAAAAAACTATATATATATACATATATATTTATGGGTGTATCGAGACTAGATGGTCATTATGAATAACTAAGGTGCACTAAAACTGGGTGAGCAGGCAAGGCATGTCACCCAGGTTGTGTGACAATTATTTTATATATATGTATATATATATTCCATCCACCATCCCTCCTTTATGGAGAACTGCGTTATTTTTATTGTCTATTGCAAAAAAAAAAACAAAAAAAACTATATATATATATACATATATATATATGGGTGTATCGAGACTAGAAGGTCATTATGCATAACTAAAGTGCACTAAAATTGGGTGAGCAGGAAAGGCATGTCACCCCAGTTGTGTGACAATTATTTTATATATATGTATATATATATATATATTCCCTCCACCACCCCTCCTCTACGGAGGACTGCTTTATTTTTATTTCCATTGCAAAAATAAAAAATTTTAAAACACAAAAAAAAAAAAAAACGAAAATAATAATAATAAAAATAATTTTGAATGTGTATTCAAATAAGTTTGAATGTGTGTGAACTATATATAAATATATATATACACATGCATATACAGAAATATATACACACACACACATATATATATATACACACACACACACAGACACACACTCACATAAACACATACACACACTGTGTACAGTCTTATGCAAAGGTTTGGCACCCCTTGACAAATAACATCTTTTCAATTACAAAAGCAACAATATCAGTTAATACAGTCTCTTTAGGAACTGGGGGAAAAATACACAATATTTTCAGCAAACATTGATGAATAGTTACTTTTTATGCCATAAATTGAACAAAATTACAAAATAAAAACATTATTATGGCACTCTGCAAAAGTTTGGGCACCCTACGTAATCAGTACTTAGTAACACCTCCTCTGCCAGATATCACAGCTTACAAGCGCTTCTTATAGCCAGCTGAAAGGCTTTCAGTTCTTGTACTTGGGATTTTCTCACATTCTTCCTTGCAAAAGGCTTCTAGTTCTGTAATATTCTAATATATCAAGGGCTGTATTGTCAAATAGGAGATCGGCAGCATTCTCCCACCTGAGAAAACTGTACTACAA
Organism: Brienomyrus brachyistius; assembly: GCF_023856365.1. Taxonomy (NCBI): domain Eukaryota; kingdom Metazoa; phylum Chordata; class Actinopteri; order Osteoglossiformes; family Mormyridae; genus Brienomyrus; species Brienomyrus brachyistius. Next base: position 112,100 of record NW_026042642.1, on the reverse strand, counting down.
TGCCCTTGATAGTGTGTAGAAACACACTCGTCAGCTCTAGTCCTCCTGTAACAACGCAAAAGGACTGGCAACCCTCAGGTATTTATGCGTGCGATTGTATGATAAATTCACCCTGACAGTCTCACACTTCTCTTGGTACCAACAGGTCTCATGGAATATATAAAAGGCAACTGCAACAATTATACTCGGCACTAAACATCGAGGCACGGAAATGCAGCAGAGCTTGTGTATTTCTCAGGATGCATTCTAGTAAAATGCCCGGAAAATGAGCTAAAGACATATTTCAAGGGGCACTATATAAAACCGATGGAAATTTTACTGATTAAATAAAAGGAAAAGCATCGTTTGAAAAATCACAAATGTTTCTAAGATTCAATGCATCGCTTTTTGACCACATCATAGCGATGAACACATCATTGTTCCTGACAATGTCCTAATACAGAAATAAAACTTTATGTTGGTAAACTCAAAAAGCCTTCAGCTGTCACACTGGCTAACGATCTCAAACGATTATAAAGCAGCATTTTGAAAAGCGCTGTTTTAAAATAACAGATACAACACTTACCTTGTCTTCTGGCCAAATGCTTTTCACGGCTTGGCACTCCAACGGTGCTGAAACGAAATTTGTATTTCCTCCTACCTCGTTGGCCCTTCAGTTCTTCTTTTCTCCCTTTGGATGTTTTTTTCCTTCTTCTTTGGATATTGTTTTTTATTTTTGTTTGTTTTTTTTTACTTTGCATGTTTTTCCTTCTTCGGATATTATTTTTTTGGCTTATTTTTTTAGACGATGTTTTTTTCGTCTTCTTTAAAAATTGATTTTTTTCGTCTTCTTTAAATATTGTTTTTTTTTTCATCCTTTTGATGTTGTTTTACGGAACAAGAGCCGTACAGTGCTACTCTATCAGGAGGTAGCGCCAACTGAACGCCTTGAAGCAGTACCCAGCTCTTTTATAGGGAGCGTCAACCCGAAGTCAAGTTCTAGAACGTTGCACTCACTTTTCATTGGTTTCCCAGCTATGCTGTCAGAATAATGTTTGCTGATTGGTCGAAAATTTTAAAACGTACCCGAGTACTGTAAAAAAAACTCAAGATCTTGCTACCCTACGGAGCACCCATAAGGTGATTTTTTTTATACGTTATATGCAGCTATTTGTAGCAGGCCGTAATTAGACTAATCCACCCTTTGTCAATAAAGCCAACAAGAGAACAGGTTGCCCAAAGTTTGCTCAGGTACACGCCACAGCACAACCTTAAAAACACATCCAGCACAAATCACACTAGTGAATGACACAGCAAATCACAGCAATAAAAAAGACCCCTATGGGCAATCCAGCACCCAGACTACAGGTGCCAAAAGGCCCAGCCTGCCTAATAATGAACCCAAAATATACATACAACAAAGAAAAAGACACAAACAAAAAAGAAAATAAAACTAGCCAGCTGCTCCCACTAAACCCCGCTCCCGAGGCCACTAAGCCGGCTGGCTTGATAATACACGATACAACCTCAGATAAAACATATTAAAGCAACACCAGGGAGGTTTACAACCTGATCCTTAAAATTATCGACCCGTAATTCCACCTTGAAAACCCCTAAAGAACAGTAGTTTACCCCATGACTCACTGCCCCATTCAAACAAAAAAAAAACAGGTTTTTGGGGTAACCTTTAGGTCAGCTCTTCAAAACCAGGTATGAGGACTCTTCAGCTAATCAGTCCTCTAATTAGAAATCTAATTAGGGAGTTGCAGCGAAAACCTGCATACACACCGGCCCTTTGCGGATAAGATTGTTCACCCCTGAAACAAGCAAACAGAAAGGCTGCTACACTGCAAATTCAATATGCCCGCCGATGCTCCACCAAATCTATCAGGACCCTGCCTGTCTTTCCCGTGCCTGCTCCTTTGCCAATATGCCCTACCATCGGAACATGCACAGCCATCTCGCCCCGGCTATGCCTCCAGTCCGAACTGCAGTTCCTATACCTGCCTATAATTGCCTGGCTACAATCCATCCCCCAAAATGAAATTGATGACCCAACGATCACAGCTAAGAATTCTATCCCCAAACCACTGGTCTTCCTCCCCAACCGAACGATCATTCACTGACCGTGGTAACTTATAAGGGTTGGTATGATGACCAGTGGTGGACCTCACCGAACGTTTAACTGGTCTCTACACCTCGGGGGGGACATAACCTCCTCCATTATACGAGGCCTACTTGTGGATGCTCTATTGCGACCCCTCCCACCAGCCCTGTCCCCGTAAAATCACAGAGTCCTCATCCGATTCCATTTCTGTTGCCCCTGTGGGCAACCCAGACTCAGGAGACATTACCAGAACATCTTCCCCTGACATAACAACCCCCTGTGGTACTGGACGCAACTCTGTTCGGTGAACTTGACGGACAACCCCGTCCCCCTCCATTGGAGTTGCAGAGTAAACTGCACCCTGATCTTGGGGACACCGAACTACCATATACAAACAGGCATCCCAATGATCCTGTATTTTACCTCGAACATGGTTCCGCAAACACACCAGCTGACCTTCATCAAACCCCTAATCATTAACCAACTCATTGTGTTTCCGATTTCGTGGTGTGGCTTGTTCCTCCAACTAAGCCTTCACATACTCTTGAAGCACCTGCAAACTTTCCTGATGGTTTTGTACCCATTCCTCCAAAGGTCCACCATACTGACTGATCCCGGCAGGAGCCTGAAGATAGTGTATCGGTAATCGAGGCTCACAGCCAGACCTTAAATAAAAAGGCATCATCCAGTCATTTGGTGGGGTGTAGTATTGTAAGCTTCTCTGCTGGAGGAAGTGTGTGAAGCAAATTGTGCAAAAAAAATATTAAAGCAACACCAGGGAGGTTTACATCTAGATCCTTAAAATGATCGACCTGCAATTCCACCTTGAAAATCCAATTACCATATAAAGGATACAAGATGTAAAGATGACAAATGACATGGCACACATTTGTTGTTTAGACTGTTGTGTCAGGTTAATTGAAAGCTGAAGGATCTTAGTGTTTACTAGTCTAAGTAACAGAATGTCTAAACACTGTGCTTGCCTTTATGGGTTTTTAAGCAGAACATATAGGTATAGAAACATATTAACATTACGTTTCACGATTCACTGACTGGAGAATAGGAGAATATACACATCAATATTACTACTTAAGTTAACTAACCCTAATCCCAACCCCTATTGGCACGGAGCCCGCCAGGGTTCAGGTGAGATATAAATCTGTAATCTGTATCAATGGTTTTGCTATCCATACCCACCCTATTAATGTTAGCTTCCCAGGGTTTCTTGTTAGACAAGCTCTGTGTCTCTCTATACCCCCATTTACTGCACGACTGATTGTCCATTTATAAAGAATCAAATAGGGTGAAGATGGTTTTAGTTTACAATTACTCTGGAAGGTGACCAGATTAAAAAAAACTAAATACCATGCCTACGTGTATGTAATCTCCATCACAGTCCCCATTTTCCCCATAATCCCCGGTCTCCCGTGTGAAAGGCGGCGATCTTACCACTACACTATCCAGCAACTATATAATATAAGGGAGATTTACGGGAAAATACTAATACGGGAGGACGGCGGGAAAGAGAAGTAAAATACGGTAGTTTCCCGGCCAAAACGGGAGACTTGACAGCCTGAGATGGTCAGCAGGCTGTCTCTGGCCACGCCCCCTACACCCTGGCTTTTCCAGCGTGTTCGCGAAAACGACTTCATTATTTATCTGATTGATTTATCGACAGACCATCATACTTTTTAGACGTTATAATTGATCCCCCTCTTACTGTCCATGAGACACATGTTCACTAATGACGAGAACTATTCTATTTTTCATGCCTTCAAATCTTACATTTACAAATCTTGTTCTTGTTCTCTGCTTTCTCGTTCCCGTAGATATATATTATTATTTTTGGCGGGAAAGAGAAGTAAAATACTAGAATAATAGAAGATAATAGAATAATAGAAGAAATAGCTTATTTCTTATTTCTCAGGTCAGCTGCTCTTGTATTCAGCCTACTAATATATATGGGGCTTGGTACCCAATCTCGGAATGTGGGGATGATGATATCTCCCCCCTGACCTGTCGTCCTGGCTCCCCCTTGTCGTAGCAATCGTGTTGTACCTCATCAATCTCTAGTTGTGATAGCAGTTGTTTCTGGCCACAACCGGGATTCGAACCCCGGTCTCCCGTGTGAAAGGCGGCGATCTTACCACTACACTATCCAGCAACTATATAATACAATATATAAAAAATATAATATAAATATAATATAAATATATAAAATATATAAAATATATTTTTGGCCACAACCGGGATTCGAACCCCGGTCTCCCGTGTGAAAGGCGGCGATCTTGTTCCGCACTTGTAACATGCACCCATGATTTGGAACAGCAGCATACCTGTCAAGGTTTGGATTTGAAAATAAAGGAAATTTTCCGGCACCCGCCGTGAGCCATCCCACCACCGCAACCAGGCTCCAGTATCCCTTACATTTTAAGACAGGAAATATAAAATAATATAAATTATATAAAATATAATATAAATATAAATATATAAAATATATAAAATATATAAAATATATTTTTGGCCACAACCGGGATTCGAACCCCGGTCTACCGTGTGAAAGGCGGCGATCTTACCACTACACTATCCAGCAACTATATAATATAAGGGAGATTTACGGGAAAATACTAATACGGGAGGACGGCGGGAAAGAGAAGTAAAATACGGTAGTTTCCCGGCCAAAACGGGAGACTTGACAGCCTGAGATGGCTGTCTCTGGCCACGCCCCCTACAGTCGGTCCGGCCCCTGGCTTTTCCAGCGTGTTCGCGAAAACGACTTCATTATTTATCTGATTGATTTATCGACAGACCATCATACTTTTTAGACGTTATAATAACAACACTCTATTGATCCCCCTCTTACTGTCCATGATACACAATGACGAGACACATGTTCACTAATGACGAGAACTATTCTATTTTTCATGCCGGGTCCTTCAAATCTTACATTTACAAATCTTGTTCTTGTTCTCTGCTTTCTCGTTCCCGTAGATATATATTATTATACGGAGATTTACGGAGTCTTCAAAGACGGTCCGGCTCCAGCTCAAGGATCACTGTTGCTGTGGTGTAGATCAGCTGATCTGTTTCCAGCTTAGCTTATTTCTTATTTCTCAGGTCAGCTGCTCTTGTATTCAGCCTACTAATATATATGGGGCTTGGTACCCAATCTCGGAATGTGGGGATATTATATAAAATATAATATAAATATAAATATAAATATATAAAATATATAAAATATATTTTTGGCCACAACCGGGATTCGAACCCCGGTCTCCCGTGTGAAAGGCGGCGATCTTACCACTACACTATCCAGCAACTATATAATATAAGGGAAAATACGGGAAAATACTAATACGGGAGGACGGCGGGAAAGAGAAGTAAAAACGGGAGACTTGACAGCCTGAGATGGCTTTTCCAGCGAAAACGACTTCATTATTTATCTGATTGATTTATCGACAGACCATCATACTTTTTAGACGTTATAAACTCCCCCTCTTACTGTCCATGATACACAATGACGAGACACATGTTCACTAATGACGAGAACTATTCTATTTTTCATGCCGGGTCCTTCAAATCTTACTGTTGCTGTGGTGTAGATCAGCTGATCTGTCTTCTACGTACATCTTCTAGTAGACCTTCTGAGGGTACTTCACGCATTCTTGGTCGGAGGGTCCAGGTTTCCAGCTTAGCTTATTTCTTATTTCTCAGGTCAGCTGCTCTTGTATTCAGCCTACTAATATATATGGGGCTTGGTACCCAATCTCGGAATGTGGGGATGATGATATCTCCCCCCTGACCTGTCGTCCTGGCTCCCCCTTGTCGTAGCAATCGTGTTGTACCTCATCAATCTCTAGTTGTGATAGCAGTTGTTTCTGGCCACAACCGGGATTCGAACCCCGGTCTCCCGTGTGAAAGGCGGCGATCTTACCACTACACTATCCAGCAACTATATAATACAATATATAAAAAATATAATATAAATATAATATAAATATATAAAATATATAAAATATATTTTTGGCCACAACCGGGATTCGAACCCCGGTCTCCCGTGTGAAAGGCGGCGATCTTGTTCCGCACTTGTAACATGCACCCATGATTTGGAACAGCAGCATACCTGTCAAGGTTTGGATTTGAAAATAAAGGAAATTTTCCGGCACCCGCCGTGAGCCATCCCACCACCGCAACCAGGCTCCAGTATCCCTTACATTTTAAGACAGGAAATATAAAATAATATAAATTATATAAAATATAATATAAATATAAATATATAAAATATATAAAATATATAAAATATATTTTTGGCCACAACCGGGATTCGAACCCCGGTCTACCGTGTGAAAGGCGGCGATCTTACCACTACACTATCCAGCAACTATATAATATAAGGGAGATTTACGGGAAAATACTAATACGGGAGGACGGCGGGAAAGAGAAGTAAAATACGGTAGTTTCCCGGCCAAAACGGGAGACTTGACAGCCTGAGATGGCTGTCTCTGGCCACGCCCCCTACAGTCGGTCCGGCCCCTGGCTTTTCCAGCGTGTTCGCGAAAACGACTTCATTATTTATCTGATTGATTTATCGACAGACCATCATACTTTTTAGACGTTATAATAACAACACTCTATTGATCCCCCTCTTACTGTCCATGATACACAATGACGAGACACATGTTCACTAATGACGAGAACTATTCTATTTTTCATGCCGGGTCCTTCAAATCTTACATTTACAAATCTTGTTCTTGTTCTCTGCTTTCTCGTTCCCGTAGATATATATTATTATACGGAGATTTACGGAGTCTTCAAAGACGGTCCGGCTCCAGCTCAAGGATCACTGTTGCTGTGGTGTAGATCAGCTGATCTGTTTCCAGCTTAGCTTATTTCTTATTTCTCAGGTCAGCTGCTCTTGTATTCAGCCTACTAATATATATGGGGCTTGGTACCCAATCTCGGAATGTGGGGATATTATATAAAATATAATATAAATATAAATATAAATATATAAAATATATAAAATATATTTTTGGCCACAACCGGGATTCGAACCCCGGTCTCCCGTGTGAAAGGCGGCGATCTTACCACTACACTATCCAGCAACTATATAATATAAGGGAAAATACGGGAAAATACTAATACGGGAGGACGGCGGGAAAGAGAAGTAAAAACGGGAGACTTGACAGCCTGAGATGGCTTTTCCAGCGAAAACGACTTCATTATTTATCTGATTGATTTATCGACAGACCATCATACTTTTTAGACGTTATAAACTCCCCCTCTTACTGTCCATGATACACAATGACGAGACACATGTTCACTAATGACGAGAACTATTCTATTTTTCATGCCGGGTCCTTCAAATCTTACTGTTGCTGTGGTGTAGATCAGCTGATCTGTCTTCTACGTACATCTTCTAGTAGACCTTCTGAGGGTACTTCACGCATTCTTGGTCGGAGGGTCCAGGTTTCCAGCTTAGCTTATTTCTTATTTCTCAGGTCAGCTGCTCTTGTATTCAGCCTACTAATATATATGGGGCTTGGTACCCAATCTCGGAATGTGGGGATGATGATATCTCCCCCCTGACCTGTCGTCCTGGCTCCCCCTTGTCGTAGCAATCGTGTTGTACCTCATCAATCTCTAGTTGTGATAGCAGTTGTTTCTGGCCACAACCGGGATTCGAACCCCGGTCTCCCGTGTGAAAGGCGGCGATCTTACCACTACACTATCCAGCAACTATATAATACAATATATAAAAAATATAATATAAATATAATATAAATATATAAAATATATAAAATATATTTTTGGCCACAACCGGGATTCGAACCCCGGTCTCCCGTGTGAAAGGCGGCGATCTTGTTCCGCACTTGTAACATGCACCCGTGATTTGGAACAGCAGCATACCTGTCAAGGTTTGGATTTGAAAATAAAGGAAATTTTCCGGCACCCGCCGTGAGCCATCCCACCACCGCAACCAGGCTCCAGTATCCCTTACATTTTAAGACAGGAAATATAAAATAATATAAATTATATAAAATATAATATAAATATAAATATATAAAATATATAAAATATATTTTTGGCCACAACCGGGATTCGAACCCCGGTCTCCCGTGTGAAAGGCGGCGATCTTACCACTACACTATCCAGCAACTATATAATATAAGGGAGATTTACGGGAAAATACTAATACGGGAGGACGGCGGGAAAGAGAAGTAAAATACGGTAGTTTCCCGGCCAAAACGGGAGACTTGACAGCCTGAGATGGCTGTCTCTGGCCACGCCCCCTACAGTCGGTCCGGCCCCTGGCTTTTCCAGCGTGTTCGCGAAAACGACTTCATTTATTTTCTTATTGATTTATCGACAGACCATCATACTTTTTAGACGTTATAATAACAACACTCTATTGATCCCCAAAGAGAGAAATTCTCTCCTTGCCTGCCCCCTCTTACTGTCCATGATACACAAGCACATATGTAGAAAAACGTCAGCTTGGAAGCCAAGGCTGGACTTAACCTACTCTATTCTGGTATTCTGTTCTCCCAAGTAAGGCGTGGGTTCGAATCCAACTTCCGACAAAAGTTCTTCAATCGCTACAGCACAATTTGAGCCACTTACGGCTTTAATTGCTTTGTTTTATTTTTGCGTTTCAGGCAAAACTACATAACACTTAAAGACACTACGGGCATGTAAATGGAGAACGAAATTATAGTTATACCGAATCTCCTACACACAATACCAAGGTTACCAACTATACTAACTATATATGGGGCTTGGTACCCAATCTCGGAATGTGGGGATGATGATATATATATTATATAAAATATAATATAAATATAAATATATAAAATATATAAAATATATAAAATATATTTTTGGCCACAACCGGTCAACCGGATTCGAACCCCTGCGGGCGGCGAGAATAGTTTAGCTTAACTTCCCTTAACTTTTCCCATTCATTTTCAATGGTAGTGCTTAACAGTACGGATGTAATATTCTTTCGGCCACTGGTTGATGTTTTGTCGCTGTTTCGACGCCTCCAATGACGTTTTACCCTTATCACTACCGACAGTCGACACAACTGGATTTTGGAAAAGAGCAGCAGAGAGTGAGTAGTATTTCAGTAAATTTGGTGATTCACCTAAAAGAAAAACCGCCCGGTCGAACGGAAAGGACGACTTTCCAAGGTAAACTGAACAGCAATCTTATATTTTCTTAAATATTCCGATGTATTTCACATTCCAAAATCGAACTGGATGCTGTACGTTTTACGGAGCCCCTCGCGAAGCTCTCTGTGTAATGCTGAAGTAGTTATTCACTCGCTCCATAGGTAGCATTGCTTTTGAAATATTTAATAATTAATATTCAATTTTTAATGCACAATTTAAATAAAAACATGTTTGACTTTGGAAATTAAGGCGGGTACCGTTTATAAGAATTCCACTCATCGTGAGGAATCCAAAAGTATCTTTTATTAGTGGCCCGGTAAAGCAGTACATTTATTAAGCTAGACAGTGTCCATTTATGGAAAACGAGTAATTTGCAGTAAAACGAGCATACACTGGTCAAGTAGAATGAGTCTAGGCAGATGAGACAGAATAAACTGGATTACCGTTTATAAACTAACCTTATATATATAGTGTATTATACATATACTAATTCTGCACGTTCCTATATGCAAGGTACTGTGACGGTAACTTTCCTGTAAGTCATTGATATTTAACTACAACTTTTTTATGCATATTGTTTGCTGGCATTGCCGTTAACTTGGATATTAAAGAATTCCTCACATAATCGTTAAGTATTAAACCTACTAAAGTTGTTCAAACAAACCTTGTTTTAGGTTAAAGCAAGTCAGTTAGAAGCTATTACACTTACTTTGCTACCAAATGGCAAAGGTGTCAGATCACAGAATTCTTGTTTATAATTCCATGCCCTTCTGTGTTTCTTTACGCCTGTCAACTACCACCTGTCAAAAGTGAGGATGAGAATTTGGTTGGGTTTGGAGTCCGTGCTGGCAAGACCTGGAAGGATATTTGGGACAGTAGGGATGATGGGTATGAGGCTGTTATCCTCAAACAACAATGCGTACCAGGCAGCAAAATGTACCGACTACAGCAGTACCTGAGGCTGAAGCACAGCAATCTTCAGATGACACTGGAGGCTTCTGCTCCCTCAAGACCAGCACTTCCAGACACTTCTACTAATCCTCCAGGTTGGCTGACAGTTTCATATATGTGGTTCTGTGCATTGATTATGTCTTTTATTCATATCTATTTTGTTTTATAGAAATAGAGGAAGATGAGGAATTGGAGAGGATGATGCTTTGTTGGTCCCCTTCCAAAACCGAAGGCCCGATGAGTGAGAATCTCATATGCATGCACACACACAAACAGTCACTCTTCAGGATTCAGTATAAATTAAGGAATCAATATTATTTGTGGTTCATTTGTGGTTTTTTCACTTTGCTTTCAGGTTTGCAAGTTGTTGGAGTCCATGATGCTAAAGGTTCTTTCCCTTCAATTATGGAGGATAATTCTGGATGTCATGATCAGAATTTTTCATCCAAGTTCTTTATTATTCATCTTGTTTTGGCCACGTTCAGGCCCGTTTTGATGCCTGTGTTCTGTTTGTTCCATTGTTCAAGACTATGCAGCCAGAGATGACCTGGAGGGAGTTTCAAAAATCTCCTTTTTATGAGGCTGAAAAGCAGCGTTGGTCAGCGGAGAGAAAAAAGTAACACACTACCTGCTACTTCAAGAGCAGCGTTATTTGTAAAAATTGTAAATGTTTTCCATATACACTCTGTCCACTTTATTAAGAACAGCTATTTTGTGTCTGGGCTCATTTTTCACTGACAAATAATGCATGGCAACAGGTGGGTTACAATCAGATTGTAAAAATTGCCGCTGTTAGGTAGGTTTTCTTAAAGAAGTGGCAAGCATAGTTTTTTTTTAAAACAAAAAAAGTAAAGATTGTTTTATATTCTTTATAGTTCAGTATTGTTTGAATATACACTTGCAGCATTTTAACATATGGTTAATATGTTCCTTGTTTGTTCCTGATTCTCTAAGGTCATAAATTATCCCTGAGCATCTCTCAAAGTGTGGGGCAGTTACCCCAATGGCTAAATTCCCCATCGTGACCCTTTCAGATCTGTCCTATTAATCATTCCCTATCCACTGGCTAAATCTCTCTTGTCTCATCACCACCTCAACCAGTGTGGTGAGTCTAAGAAAGTGTTACGGCGTCAGTCAGGAGTTTTGGGCACACCTACCTATAGAATTGTTTCTTTGTACTATTCTTTACATTTTGTAATATTTATAAAGACATCATAACTATAAAGTAATACACATGGAATTATGCACTACTCAGAAAAGTTATTTAAAAAAAATAATTTGTTGGGGGGGACAATTCTGTTGGAACTCAGAAGGTTGCCGGTTCAAATCCCAGGGCTGGCCGAGTGATCCCACCATTGGGCCCTTGAGCAAGGCCCTTAACCCCAGCTGCTCCAGGGACTGACTGATCCTGCTTTCTACTTTATACTAGTTTAATGAGGTGGCCTCCTGGAATGCTTTTCCAGCTCTCCTGAAGGAGCCGTCTCATATATGCTGAGCACTCAGCCGATTTTCTTTAACTCTCTGGTCAGACTCCTTGAAAAACATTTCTACTGGGTTTAGCTCAAGTATCCAGGTAATATGACCCAGTCCCTTTGTAGGCAGAGTGGTGTGTCCAAATTACTGACTGGTACTGTATGTCTAACTATCTGACAGTTGTTAAAATGCTGCAGCATCACTGTTAGTATTGTCATAACAATGCTATTTTTAATTATGCTTTTTGTTTTGATTCAGGATTCAATGAGTCATTTGTTAACATGCTACAAAATGCATGCATTAACACTGCTGTTTAAGAAAATTAATCATTTCATCTATTTAATATTTGACATACACTACCGTTCAATTATATACCCTGTGACAAGACTTGATTGGGGTCAGTTTTATCCTACAAAAGGATAATGACCCAAACCAAACCTCCAAAATGTGTTAGCAATATTTAAAGAATAAGCAGTCAGACATACCAGGAGATTGATGCAGAGGACTGCCAGTTGCTGATAATAGGCCTCTATATGTAGATGTGGATAAAATTTTGTGAATTGCATGAAAATGTGTTTTTCTTTGGAAAACAAAGAAATTTGCATGTGATCCCAAACTTTTGAGCGGTAATGTATATCTTGGGGGTGGCATGGTGGTGCAGTGGTTAGCACTGTTGCCTCACACCTCTGGGACCCAGGTTTGAGTCGCCGCCTGTGTCACATGTGTGTGGAGTTTGCATGTTCTCCCCATGTCGTCGTGGGGGGTACTCCGGTTTCCCCCCACAGTCCAAAAACATGCTGAGGCTAATTGGAGTTGCTAAATTGCCCATAGGTGTGCATGTGAGAGTGAATGGTGTGTGAGTGTGCCCTGCGATGGGCTGGCCCCCCATCCTGGGTTGTTCCCTGCCTCGTGCCCATTGCTTCCGGGATAGGCTCCGGACCCCCGTGACCCAGTAGAATAAGCGGTTTGGAAAATGGATGGATGGATGGATGTATATCTTATCATACCCCTGAGTATGAGAACCTGAGTACTTGTCTCTTTCTGTGTAAATAGACTCAATAAACAATACATTTTATTCATAACTGTCTATGTCTGTTTAATTACCACAGCGACATAAATAAATAAATAAATAAAATTGTAACCATAGTTTTAAGCTGTTTATTAAATACATCAATATCAAGAAAACGAAGAATAATGGATGAATGTGATTACAAGAAATGGAGAAATTTGTTCATGCTTTTTTGAAAACATGCCTCAAAATGATTAGCATTTCAATCTAACTTGAAATGTATCAGAAAAAAAATCATTAACGGAGATTTTGCAGCGCCGGGGAGGGTCTCTTCGCTTCGCAAAAAAAATCCTTCAATTTCATTGGCTGCCACTGTGTTATGGCTATACGCGACCGGCCCCGCTGGGTCTCCCGTGTGAAAGGCGGCGATCTTACCACTACACTATCCAGCAACTATATAATATAAGGGAGATTTACGGGAAAATACTAATACGGGAGGACGGCGGGAAAGAGAAGTAAAATACGGTAGTTTCCCGGCCAAAACGGGAGACTTGACAGCCTGAGATGGCTGTCTCTGGCCACGCCCCCTACAGTCGGTCCGGCCCCTGGCTTTTCCAGCGTGTTCGCGAAAACGACTTCATTATTTATCTGATTGATTTATCGACAGACCATCATACTTTTTAGACGTTATAATAACAACACTCTATTGATCCCCCTCTTACTGTCCATGATACACAATGACGAGACACATGTTCACTAATGACGAGAACTATTCTATTTTTCATGCCGGGTCCTTCAAATCTTACATTTACAAATCTTGTTCTTGTTCTCTGCTTTCTCGTTCCCGTAGATATATATTATTATACGGAGATTTACGGAGTCTTCAAAGACGGTCCGGCTCCAGCTCAAGGATCACTGTTGCTGTGGTGTAGATCAGCTGATCTGTTTCCAGCTTAGCTTATTTCTTATTTCTCAGGTCAGCTGCTCTTGTATTCAGCCTACTAATATATATGGGGCTTGGTACCCAATCTCGGAATGTGGGGATGATGATATATATATTATATAAAATATAAATATAAATATAAATATATAAAATATATAAAATATATTTTTGGCCACAACCGGGATTCGAACCCCGGTCTCCCGTGTGAAAGGCGGCGATCTTACCACTACACTATCCAGCAACTATATAATATAAGGGAGATTTACGGGAAAATACTAATACGGGAGGACGGCGGGAAAGAGAAGTAAAATACGGTAGTTTCCCGGCCAAAACGGGAGACTTGACAGCCTGAGATGGTCAGCAGGCTGTCTCTGGCCACGCCCCCTACACCCTGGCTTTTCCAGCGTGTTCGCGAAAACGACTTCATTATTTATCTGATTGATTTATCGACAGACTTTATTGATTTATCTACTTTTTAGACGTTATAATTGATCCCCCTCTTACTGTCCATGATACACAATGACGAGACACATGTTCACTAATGACGAGAACTATTCTATTTTTCATGCCTTCAAATCTTACATTTACAAATCTTGTTCTTGTTCTCTGCTTTCTCGTTCCCGTAGATATATATTATTATTTTTGGTCGGAGGGTCCAGGTTAGCTTATTTCTTATTTCTCAGGTCAGCTGCTCTTGTATTCAGCCTACTAATATATATGTACTTTAACACTACACTATCCAGCTAGAGGGTCCAGGTTTCCAGCTTAGCTTATTTCTTATTTCTCAGGTCAGCTGCTCTTGTATTCAGCCTACTAATATATATGGGGCTTGGTACCCAATCTCGGAATGTGGGGATGATGATATCTCCCCCCTGACCTGTCGTCCTGGCTCCCCCTTGTCGTAGCAATCGTGTTGTACCTCATCAATCTCTAGTTGTGATAGCAGTTGTTTCTGGCCACAACCGGGATTCGAACCCCGGTCTCCCGTGTGAAAGGCGGCGATCTTACCACTACACTATCCAGCAACTATATAATACGATATATAAAAAATATAATATAAATATAATATAAATATATAAAATATATAAAATATATTTTTGGCCACAACCAGGATTCGAACCCCGGTCTCCCGTGTGAAAGGCGGCGATCTTACCACTACACTATCCAGCAACTATATAATATAAGGGAGATTTACGGGAAAATACTAATACGGGAGGACGGCGGGAAAGAGAAGTAAAATACGGTAGTTTCCCGGCCAAAACGGGAGACTTGACAGCCTGAGATGGCTGTCTCTGGCCACGCCCCCTACAGTCGGTCCGGCCCCTGGCTTTTCCAGCGTGTTCGCGAAAACGACTTCATTTATTTTCTTATTGATTTATCGACAGACCATCATACTTTTTAGACGTTATAATAACAACACTCTATTGATCCCCAAAGAGAGAAATTCTCTCCTTGCCTGCCCCCTCTTACTGTCCATGATACACAAGCACATATGTAGAAAAACGTCAGCTTGGAAGCCAAGGCTGGACTTAACCTACTCTATTCTGGTATTCTGTTCTCCCAAGTAAGGCGTGGGTTCGAATCCAACTTCCGACAAAAGTTCTTCAATCGCTACAGCACAATTTGAGCCACTTACGGCTTTAATTGCTTTGTTTTATTTTTGCGTTTCAGGCAAAACTACATAACACTTAAAGACACTACGGGCATGTAAATGGAGAACGAAATTATAGTTATACCGAATCTCCTACACACAATACCAAGGTTACCAACTTTGGTCAGCTGGCCGGAGTGAGACGTTCAATTCCCGTAAGATTTCTTTGCGCCAGCCTGAGAGTCTGAAAACACGTCACACCAGATGCATGAGAGATGGAAACCTGGGATATTCAGTCGAATCAGATCAAATATGATGCTAAGTTAGTACTAAGTTAAAATATGTTCCGCACTTGTAACATGCACCCATGATTTGGAACAGCAGCATACCTGTCAAGGTTTGGATTTGAAAATAAAGGAAATTTTCCGGCACCCGCCGTGAGCCATCCCACCACCGCAACCAGGCTCCAGTATCAACAACAACAAACAAACAAATTTATTTTTATATAGCGCATTATCACAACATTACATTGTCTCAAAGCGCTTTACAGTATCCTCACCCAAAGCCCCCAGTGAGTAAGCCATAGGCGACAGTGGCAAGGAAAAACTCCCTAGAAGGAAGAAACCTTGAGAGGGACCAGACTCAAAGGGGAAGCCCATCCTCCAGGGGCCGGCAGGGATAGTCAAATAGAGAGAGGAGAGCAAGGAAGATAAGCCAATGCCGAAGCCGAGTCTTCTTCCAATTGCCAGGCAACCAGAGGTAAGGCAGCGGGTCATACATGGAAGATCAGAACGGCGAGCTGGATGCAGGGACGTCACTGGTGGTGGTCGGGTGTGCTGGATATCTTGATAGATTGAGGTCTCCAGGCATCACCCCCAGGAGGAGTAGGGGAAATAAAATGTACAATTAGGCATAGTAGAGGAGGCTATTGGCAGTGCTAAAAGCTAGGTGAGTACAATATGAAGTGCAATCTGCAAGCTCCGGCAGATATGGCTATGGCAGCATCAGTAGGAGGGAGAGGCAAGTGGGAATGCCGGCATGGGGAGTCCCTGAAATGTCAGCACTCCAGTTCCACAAGAGATTGCAAAGCTAGAGTGACAGCACTGACAATCCAGTTCATCCAAAGCCAATGGCACCGATCCCCACCCAGCTCTACACCTCACACTACAGGTCTGCCTGGGAGTGAAGAGTTAGCTAGGGCTAGAACTAGTGTCCCTATACGCTAAACTAAACAGGTGTGTTTTTAGTCTGGACTTGAGTTTTTAGTCTGGACAGAGCACGTTACTGACACACACATCTTCTTCGCAATGTTGCACACCTCTTTAAAATTTGCCTTTGTGATCTCCGATTGCCTCAATCGGACATCATTAGTGCCGACGTGGATAACTATCTGAGAGTATTTACGTTTACTTTTAGCCAGCACTTTTAAATTTGCCGAGATGTCGGTCGCTCTGGCACCCGGGAGACAATTTACAATGGTCGCTGGAGTCGCTACTCTCACGTTTCTTAGAATAGAATCACCAATTATTAGAGCACTTTCAACAGGCGTCTCAGTGGGAGTTTCACTGAGTGGGGAGAACCTGTTGGAAACGCGGATAGGCGAATGGTGCCGGTGTAAGTTTGGTTTGGATTTGCGACTATGCCGCCGGGTCGTCACCCACTCGCCTTGCTGCGAAGGCTCTGCTGCCGGAGCAGGGGGAGACTTACTGGCTATCGCGGACATATCCGGAGCCGCTAATACTGAGTCAATAAAACTCTCATTCTCCTGAATGTTATGTAACGTCCGGATACGTCCCTCTAACACTACAATCTTCTCCGTCAGTCTAGCGACTAACTGACACTTCTCACATGTATAAATACCGCTAATGACTGGAGAAGAATAGCTAAACATATTACACTCAGAACACGGAACAGTAGACATGGCGTTGTACTTACGTAAACTGAGGCTGTAAGGCTGGAAGCACCTTCTTAATTGAACGAAGATCGTGGGTCGGTACTTGCGTAGGTGATTAATCCGTCGGGGTCTGGGAAATTTTATTTATTTATTTTGGAGGATTATTAATCTTGCGAAGCTTTTTCCCAATGACTTAACTCGAATTATTATTTAGGTGATATCTATGGTTTCAAAGTTCGCGCGCTAGCAGTCAGTATCACTCTCGCAGGAAACAGGAAACAACGGAAATGACCATGTGTATCCCTTACATTTTAAGACAGGAAATATAAAATAATATAAATTATATAAAATATAATATAAATATAAATATATAAAATATATAAAATATAAAATAACCATTTGTCATTTATTTTCTATTAATTTTTCATGTTCACTCATGCGGCTCTGTCATTCACTAATGACTTGGATTTTTCATGCCGACTGACATCGTTCCTTCCCCGTGGGAGACAAATCTTACAGAACGCGTGACCCATCCTGCTCCTCTTCAGGAAAGTAAATTCGTCATCTTCGTCATCACCCCTTAAAACAATTACTGAAGCGAGACGGCGCACGCGTTACGGCGACAGATTTAAATTGTGAGTGCACTATATCTCGTCGCAAATGGTGCTTAACCACGGCGGGTCTCAAGCACAGGAGACTCCCAATTTCTAAATGACACACACTTGGCTCACAGCGCAAAGTTGTGTTAAACTTGCTTTGTCTAAAGCAGGCACACACATACGAGTATGATCCTGATAGGTAACTAAGCTATCGGTCTTATGTCCAAGCGCAACATAATTTAGGTTAGAACCTCATAACAAGTATTCCCGTTCGCTAATAGAGAGATCTCTCCCAGGATATATAGAAACGGAGACACTCGTCCGAATTGAACCTGGAAACAAAGCGCTACATCTGAGAATCTCGTCAGACATAGGGTTAAAGTTTACTGCAGTTTAATACGAAAGAACTACAATGAAATCACCGAAAATAAAACAAAATAATATAACTACTAATAATAGAAATAAAAATAACTATAATAAGCCCATATGATCCCGCTTAAATGCCTTCAGATTGCCATGAGTGCGACTTTTGCAACCAGTTGACAGTAGCGCTTCTTCACTGCACGTTCGGTCATAAAAAGTTTAAATTGTGTGCTCAGAATAAGTTTAAACCTTGTGCCTTGTGATTATTAACCAATTTTTAGGCTGAATGGTCGGCTCAAACTCAATTGCGAAACACCGTGAGTCTGTTAATGTGTGACTTAAATGGAACTCATTAATAACCAGTATCACGTAATAACCTGGGTTAGAATAGAAGGCTTGTCCAACGAGCTGCGTCACCAGGTAATGTAAACGATCGGTAGCGAAGCTCCCCTCACGGCCAATGAGAGAGAGTCTCGCGATATTTCAGGCGAATTTGAGGTTTCAGAGCGTAGATCGCACAGGCAGGGATTCTTGTGAGCACTCAATGAACGGAGGCTGAAGTTGTGTAAAAGACATGCATTTATTCCTATAACTAACATAAGACAGACATTACACCTAACAAACAATAAACACGAAATAACGGAGTGGACACAAACAATGTAATCATGAAAATGCAATGACCAGATTTAAAATGAGTAACCTTAAAAGGGAAAATACTGTTCTGCAAAGCAAGCAATTTGTGGAAATACTGTCCTAAAGTAATATAGCAGGTGAATAGGAGTTTAGGTTGTTATAAATGAAAGGAAGTTTGTTTACTTGGTTGCAGAGTGGGGGGGGGGGGGTCTTGGCAGTTGGTTGCGGAGGCTGATGAGCTGATGGGTGATGGCACTCAGGGAGGCGCGGTGTTTGCAGCGGTTGTTGGAGTGGAGCCCCTCTGATTCCCTCTCCTGGTGAAGCTTGGGCTTGGTTGCAGTTCTCTGTCCAGCTGGGTCTTCACTGATAGGCTTCAGGAGGGCTTCTTGTGGGCTTCTCTTCTCTTGGGCTGATGTTCTCTGCCTCTCTTCGTGCTGATGGTCTTTTGTTTTCTCCTCCCTTCTGTTTCTCCTCTCCTGGCTTTGTTCTGAGGTGCCAGGTTTTATAGTGTAAAGTTCGTGAATAGGAGTGACCAGGAATTCGACTCCTGGACCAATGGCTGACCATCCATTTGGCGGGCTTTCGGAAGGGGGTCTGTATCAGTCCTTTTGAGATTTATGACCAGAGTGATTTCCCTTGTATTGATGATTTTCGTTAGGCTGGTGTAACTTTTGATATATTCACTTTCGTGGTAACCACTGACCAGATTTGGAAACTGGAGTGATTTTCCATCGGTTTGATACCAAACATGCCATAGCAGCCTAGCGGTTCACACCTCATACCATCTGTAATGATTAATTAATGATTACTTATATTATGTCGTTATGTTATATTACTCACACCTTATTTTATGCCTCACAATCTATATAATTGTAAATATACTGTGTAGCTGCTGGCGCGTTCCAAACTAAATCTCATTGTACTTACAATGTCAATAAAAACATCCATCCATCCATCTAGGCAGGCCAGTGTCGCCTCCATCCTTCCTGAAGTCAGTGATTCCTTTGTCTTTGTGCTGTTTAGTGCCAAATTGTTTGCTGAACTCCAACCTATCAGTTTCTGGACCTCATCTCTGTAAGCTGACTCATAAGAACCAAAGAGATTTACAAATGAGAGGAGGCCATTCGGCCCATCAAGCTCCTTTGAGGAGAACTTAGCTAATAGCTCAAAAATCTTATCTAGCTCTGATTTAAAAGAACCCAGGGTTTTAGCTTGTGTTACAATAACAGGAAGACTATTCCATACTCTAACTACACGCTGTGTACAGAAATGCTTCATCAAATTCGTTTTAAAATGTTCTCCAGCTAATTTCCACTTATGGCCACGAGTTCTGGTATTTAAACTAACATTGAAATAGCCATTTGGCTGAACAGCATCCAGACCTGTTAGAATCTTAAACACCTGGATTATGTCCCCCCTTAGTCTCCTTTGCTCGAGGCTAAACAGATTCAGCTCAGCTAACCTCTCCTCATTAGACATTCCTCTAAGACCAGGAATCATTCTCGTTGCCCTACGTTGCACCTTTTCCAAGGCAGCAATGTCCTTCTTAAGGTATGGTAACCAAACCCGCACACAATATTCTAGGTGGGGTCTTACCAAGGAATTATATTATCGTAGCATCACTTGCCTTGTCTTAAACTCCACACACCTAGAGATGCAATGTGCCTTCTCGCGTGGTGTTCCTGCAGAGGGAGTCTGTGAGTGCTGGAGATTGGGGGAGGGGGCAGTGTGGCTATGTCTGCTCTGTGTTCCTCCAGACGAGCAAAGAAGCTGTTTAGCTCCTTTGCTAAAAGGGCGTTGCTGTTAACAGTGACGGTGTTGTTGCCTTTGAAGTTTGTAATGTGTTGTATTCCCTGCCACACCCACTGTGGGTTGTTGTATGTGAAGTAGACCTCTATTTTCTGTTTCTCTGCCTGCCTGGCAACCTTGATGCCCCTATTCAGGTTAGCTCTGGCTGCACTCTGTGTTCTTGACTGCGCTGTCTTGTCCTGTAGTATTGTATTGTTGCTCTTGTGTTTATCTTGCACTTTCTCCCTCTGTTTGTGCTCCTTTCACTCTGTATAGTTCTATCTTGCCCGCACTTGTGTCATCTTGTGTTGTTTCTGTTTTTCTTCTTTGTGTTGCACCGTGGTCCAGGAGGAACAATGTTTCCTTTCACTGTGTACTGTGTATATTGCTGAAATAACAATAAACCCACTTGACCACCTGCCTCAATTCATCCTGAAGAGTTTTCCAATGTTGTTCAAAGGTCTGTTTGTTTCGAGTGAAGGACACGCCCCTGGACGTGCTGGATAAGGGGACCACAGATCAGTGTCCTCAGTCCTGCTTCTCCCTTCAAAGCTGAGAGGAAGATGACCCGCCTGCTGCTTCTGGTTTTGGCTTATGGAGCTCTGCTTATCTCCACAGAGGCCCAGCAAGATTACCACAGTCTCCCTGCACTCACAAGACGGCCATTAAACTCGCAGTCGAAAATGCTCATCAAGGAACCCGTCAGCACATGAATTTCTATAACATCCAGGGCCGTCCGAAGGTAACTGCTGAGAAAGTGTTTACAAAAGTGTGAAACTTTCATCATCTGCAAGCTGAACTAATGAGTATCACATTGATTTTGATGTTTTAATTTCAATGCATATGATGCTTAATGTCTCTTCACAATGAAAGTGATGGTTGTATATCTCAGCCCTGGTCAATTTTACCTTCTCACAGTTTCTCTCTGAATCTGCTGCAGTCAAGTCTGTGACAGTTTGCCATTTTTTGGGTGATTATTGTTTGTTATATTGCCTTTAAAACAGTTGTAGGCAATTTTGTATATAACGTGTTTATGTGATTTAGATCAGCAGTGAATACATTGACATTGAGATTCTCTTGAGAGCAACAAAATGTCCAAAGTCAACTGCAACAGACCATCGGGCTGACTGTATTTTCATGGACAAGAGGGTAAGTAAAGAGTCACTGTGACTGTGAGCATTGGACATATCAGTTAGCAAATTAATTTAGGTTCATGTTAACTTTTTTGATGCCCTGCGGGGGAAAGTTAGCCAACAATAAAGTAACAAATACATAGGTGGCCTCAAAGAGCCAGTTCCTTCACCTTATTCTCAAATTTTAGTAGGTTTACAGGCTTAAAGGCTGGATTACCAGGCAGAAGCAAATGCTAATCATCTGAGGGGTGACCTGTAGATTATGCTTCGAGCTATGAACCCTAGCTGGCCTTATTTAAAGACCTGTGGGCTGTACTACAAAGCGGGTTTTACATACCCAGAGTATCGAGCCAGGTTAACTAAAACTCATTGTTGAAATCAGCCTTAAATGGCAGTGTGGTGTTTTGTGGTGAAAGGGCAGGATCTTAACTCTTGTTTTAATTAGAAAGCCAGTAATTAAACCTGGTCAGAGCAGGGTAGATGTGCAGTGTGAATTACCCTTTAAATTTACCTCTTTAAATAGTGAACTACAGGACCACTTAGCTTGATCGGAGGACAGTATTTTAATACAGAGCAGTGTTCAGTTAAACGGGATTTGTTGTTCATACTTTTAGATGAACTTGCTTTGTATAATATAGCCTTATGGTGACCCTGCTTTGGAAGCTCTTTCCTCTAAAATTGTTCTGTGTCATTAAACCCTGCACTCCAGCAGCTCTGCCTTAAATCATTAGATATATCTTTACTACACCTTCTCTCACTGTATTTATTGCCCACCACTCTTTAAATACTGTTTTTGTGTGTCTGTGTGTTTTTGCAGCCATTCATTAACTGTAGAGTTTGCAGCAGACGGTCTGGT
Organism: Brienomyrus brachyistius; assembly: GCF_023856365.1. Lineage (NCBI taxonomy): Eukaryota > Metazoa > Chordata > Actinopteri > Osteoglossiformes > Mormyridae > Brienomyrus > Brienomyrus brachyistius. The sequence continues at coordinate 89,606 of NW_026042642.1, read as the reverse complement.
AATGATCTTACACATCCATCAAATGACTGTGTACCAAACAAGAAAGTGGATGAAGTAAGTGTAGAGAGTCTTAGCATTATGGAAATGTAACAGGTGTGTGAATTGTGTCTAAACATGTGGTTAAACTTTGATTGTGTTTGTACATGCAAAAATTTGATCAGAGTACTGTTTATTAATGACAATGTTACTTTTAATCTGAACAACAGTGGCAGCACCAAGGAAAAGCTTGGGGGGGGGGCTCTAGCTCCTCCTCCAATGACCATAGTACCCCCACAGCACCCCCAAAATATTGGTTTCATTTTTTCTTTAACTATCTGTAAAATCTGTATATTGTGTAAGACATTTTTGCGGTTTTTACAGCATACTTGTAGTGTATTTTTTCTTCAAAGTACACATAGAGGCTCTGTGAGCTAGACGTTAGAATTTCATATTTTATCCTATTTTATCCATGCTGTAGCTTATCGTGCTGTGTGCTTCTATACACCATCTACATAAGCTGAAAAGCTAAAGCACCCGGTCTAAATAATCTCACTCCCCTATAGCACCTGTAGCATTAAGTCACTGGCGCTGCCACTGCTGAATAAACGACTCCAATCTGACTAAACCGCTTAACTTTTCCTCCCCATGTTACATTTCAGGACAAACGACGTAATATGTGTCCTTCTGATAAACCTCTTCTCAGACCTAAAACTGCCTTGGCTTCCAAGGACACTAAAGAAGCTGAAGGAGACCGTCTGGCTGTTTCTGATGGCTGATGGTCCTGCAATGTGGACCAGAGGAGGAAACTGGGAGGGAAAATGCTTTGCTTTATATCATGCCCACCCAAAGCCCCCAGTGAGTAAGCCATAGGCGCCGATAGCATGGAAAAACTCCCAAGAAGGAAGAAACCTTGGGAGGGACCAAACTCAAAGGGGGAGCCCATCCTCCTGGGGCCGGCAAAGTGTAGGTGCAGGATCACAAAAAAACTTGACGAGAGAAACGAGAGAATTCGACTGTCCCTCACAAAAACTGTAAAGTTTTAGTGGCTAAATTGCTTTTTCTATGCCTTTTCAAACAGGAGGAGATTTGTTTGGCTATACGTAGAAATTTTCTATACAATTTAGACAGCACAGAATCATTAACCTACTTTAATGCATTTATTAATACAACCACATATTTCACACATTTTGACATCAGTCATGCAGTGAAGATACAGTCTCTTTATTTCTTGACGCCAACCCTCCCCATTAATCCGGGCTTGGGACTGACACCTAGTTGAGCTGGCTTTCTCCCTTAAGTGGCTGGGTTAGGCTAAACTATGTACATATTTATGAAGACTACTATAAATTTATAAAGACCTCCCTAAATATGTAGTCTAACAAAACGCAGTTTAAAGAAGGTAGCCTACCTGGTAAACAAAGAAATTAAAAGGCCCACAGCATATAATCGGGCTATATCCAAGCAGTTTTTAAGAACGTAACCTACATGGCGAAATTGAATTACTTTCTGGACCAACAAACGCAACCAGACATGAACATTATGCACCTTCCTAGTCTTGATGTATGTCGTCATACAGATGAGGACGTTAAGGCAGCCTTTAGGTCCGACCCATCATGCACTGCAGTTTTTTGCAAATTCCTCAGATGGAAAACCATTAAATACCTCTTCTATTACCTTATATTACCTTATATTCATGTAATAAATATACAAATATCAATTAGTTGGAAATCAGCCAGACAGACGTAATTACTACAAATGGTTTCCACTGTATTTGTGACTCTGAGTGCCGCAGGCTTGGATGCAGTGCCGCACCATTTTGTAAGTAAATTAATAAATATTAATGAGACATCACCTACCACCCTGCAAAAAAGAAATTTGCCGCTCGTCCCCCTGCACATGAACCAACATGGCTGTGTCAACCAGCGGAGCTCCGGAGCCTCTGGAGAAACACGCGGCAAAAAAGGCTCGCATACGGTCTTCCAGAGTTTGGGAATACTTCAGTCATGACACCTTTTCTGCGCCTCTACTGTAGCTGGCGTTAATGACGCTGTTTCAGCCATTTTATATTTTCTGTTTACTTATTCTGTCATGTAAGACTGAGACAAATTATCGTTTACGACTATTCTTACACACTGTAGCCTGACTTGCTGACTTAAGTAAGCTTAACTATAAGCTACCTTTGCTAGTGTTTGTGAATAACATGTTTCTCTAGTTATGAAATTATTCCATGTTTTAGCATCTGTTTCAACATTAAAGTCAAATTGGTATATTGAAATATGTAAAAACTATTGAACTATTAGCTTAAGTCTAACATAGAAAATCCTACTGAATCTCTTAAGATTTTCCTTTTTTGTTAATGCACTAATGTTTAAGAAGTGTCTTAAATTGAATTTCAGATTTGTGTGTGGGTGGGAGTGGGTGAATTGTATTAAATTCATACATTCATTCTTTTGGCTCAGACATTACTGACCTAAAACAAATTGAGGCATTGGGTAAGTGCTTAAATTAGCTACTAAATGGCAAAAAATATTCTAAATATCACATTTTCCATTCTTCGGTATAATTTTAATGAATCACCTATGCTGCCAAACATTAACGCATAGATTGTCACAACACTCTATGTTTTAGTTCTTCTTTATGTGTATAGGACGGTGTGATGGTTCTGGTGGTGGGTGTGGCCGACGCTGCTCGCGATGTTTGGCTATGCTGCAGTCCCAGGGACCAAGTTGGAACACATTTCCACCTTCAAGCTTAGGTGGAAAAACGGCACCGAGACCCAGCAGCAGGACAACTTCTTGTCCAGACAACCAGCCCTGCTTCATCATTGAAGTAAGCCCTGTGAACAGGAGCGAGATGTACTTCTGCAGTGGATGTTATAGCGGAAAGAACATCCCCATCCTCACGTCTGCCGGAGTGCCCCCTCAAGTGGGTGTGTGACTTAACTCGATGGATGAATTGGACAGAATGTACTGTTACTAGAGGTCGACCGATATGGGTTTTTCAAGTCAAGGGTCAGGCGATGGCCGATATATGCTGCTGATTTTTTTTGGCCGATAATTGGACGTTTTCCCCTCTATTTGCATGGTAAAATATCACACTAATAATAACAAACGATACACAAAATTTCTCAATTTAGCATTTATTGAATACTCAACTTGGAAACAATAACACATTTATAAACAATAAAAATAGCAGCATCAGAATCTCTGTTAGTGCACAATATAGCAGCAAACTCCTCATGTTTGACGGAAGGAAATTTGTAAACAATACAAAAAGGAATAAGCATGTTATCTTTAGTTGTAATCCCACTTCCAGTCCCTGAGTCTTACTCACCACACTCATACTTCACAGCAAACAGACAGCAGTTAATTAACCAGAAGAGAAAAATGCAAAAACACAACAGAACTTGTAAATAATAACAAACTAATAGACAATAAAAATAGCAGCATCAGAATCTCTATTAGTGCCAAATATAGCAGCAAACTCCTCATGTCTGACGGAAGGAAAATTTGTAAATACACAAAGGAATGAGCACATCTTCAGTTTTAATCCCATTTCCAGTCCCTGAGTCTTCCTCATCCCACAAGCAGGCAAGGCATGTCACCCCGGTTGTGTGACACTTATTTTATATAATAAAATAAGTGCCCCCTGCGGCCCCAGAGCCCGAGCAGCCGTCTCCGCTGCCTGCAGCTACCGCGCCCACGTCCGAGGCGCTTTCCCTGCCTGCAGCTCCCGGGCAGGCGCCCCCTCTGCAGCCTGCAGCTCCAGTCCCTGGCCCCACTCCAGTCCCTTCTCCCCCTGTGACTCTGGTACCCTCACCCCGACGAGCCCGACCCCGGCCGCAGGTCCTTATGTCTGTGTCCCATAAGGGGAGAGGACACAGACGCACGGCTGGGGTCCCACCCGCCCAGCCCCCTGGCTCGCCCTCCCTCGCCGGCGCTAGGGCTTGGTCGGCACCTGCGGGTCCTGGCCCTCCGGGTCGGCTGTCGTCTGCGGGTCCCCCTCCGCGGCCTCGTCGCCCTGCCTCGGTCCCTCCTCCGGCGTCTTATCGGTTGCCTGCGGGCCCCCCGACGGCGGCTCCTCATTCGCCTGCTGGTCCTCCCGCTCTGGCGTGTCGGAGGACGTCGCCGTCTGCTGCGGCTCCCCCTCTCTCCTTGCCCTCGCCAGGGTCCCTTCCAGCTCCTTCGTCCCCTTCCCTGGTCTCCCCTCCGACTCCCTCCTTCGTCCCTGCGTCTGTCCCTCACCCCGTCTCCTCGGCCCCTCCGGCTCCGGCCTCCCGGCCGCCTGCAGCCCTTCCGGCTGCCTCCCGTCGCCCGCTGGGTCTCCCTCGGGCTCCTCTTGGTTCCCCCTCCTTCTCTCCCTGGCCTCCCGTCTTTGTCCCTCCTGCCTCTGCTCCCCCTCGCTTTGTTCCTCCTGTCTCTGTCCCTCCTCTCTTTGTCCCTCGTCCCTCTGGCTTCTGCTCCTCTTTCCCCGATGTTCCCTTCGTTCACTCCCGGTCCTTTTGTCCTGCCTGTTCCCTCCGTGTCCCCCTTTCTGATCTGTTTCTCTGCCTTTCCTGTCTTATGTCAAGTCTTGTCCTGGCTCCTTCCCCTGTGCCAGTTCTGTCTGTCCGTTCTGTTCCCTGTCCCTCATTAATGAGGTTTTATATAGATATACATATATGCCCGGCTTGTCCGCTCCTCGTGTGTGCCACGCCCCCTGATTACCCACGTGTGCTTCCCTGATCGTCTCCTGCTTTGCCCGATTACTTTGATTAGTCATGACCTATTTTAAGTCCTGGTCTTACCTGTTTGCCCTGTCCGTCATTGTAGTTTGTCAATGCCTGCGTTCCGTCCTGCTCTACCCGCTCCGTTTCCCCGATTAAAGACCCGTTTTCACAAACACAAAAAAAACTATATGTATACATATACATACACTGAACAAAAATATAAACGCAACACTTTTGTTTTTGCTCCCATTTTTCATGAGATGGACTTAAAGATCTACAATTCATTCCAGATACACAATATTACCATTTCTCTCAAACATTTCTCACAAATCAGTCTAAATGTGTGATAGTGAGCACTTCTGCTTTGCTGAGATAATCCATCCCACCTCACAGGTGTGCCACATCAAGATGCTGATCTGACATCATGGGTAGTGCACAGGTGTACCTTATACTGCCCACAATAAAAGGCCACCCTGGAATGTGCAGTTTTGTCTCACAGCAAAATGCCACAGATGCCACAAGCATTGAGGGAGCGTGCAATTGGCATGCTGACAGCAGGAATGTCAACCAGATCTGTTGCTCGTGCATTGAATGTTCATTTCTCAACCATAAGCCGTCTCCAAAGGCGTTTCAGAGAATATGGCAGTACATCCAACCGGCCTCACAACCGCAGACCACGTGTAACCACACCAGCCCAGGACCTCCACATCCAGCAGGTTCACCTCCAAGATCGTCTGAGACCAGCCACTCAGACAGATGATGCACGGCCCCATGTTGCAAGGATCTGTACACAGTTCTTGGAAGCTGAAAATGTCCCAGTTCTTGCATGGCCAGCATACTCACCGGACATGTCACCCGCTGAGCATGTTTGGGATGTGCTTGACCGGCGTATACGACAGCGTGTACCAGTTCCCACTAATATCCAACAACTTCGCACAGCCATTGAAGAGGAGTGGACCAACATTCCACAGGCCACAATTGACAATCTGATAAACTCTATGCGAAGAAGATGTGTTGCATTGTATGAGGCAAATGGTGGTCACACCAGATACTGACCGGTTCTGAGTCCCCAGACCCCCAATAAAGCAAAAAACTGCACATTCCAGGGTGGCCATTTATTGTGGGCAGTATAAGGTACACCTGTGCACTACCCATGATGTCAGATCAGCATCTTGATGTGGCACACCTGTGAGGTGGGATGGATTATCTCAGCAAAGCAGAAGTGCTCACTATCACACATTTAGACTGATTTGTGAGAAATGTTTGAGAGAAATGGTAATATTGTGTATCTGGAATGAATTGTAGGTCTTTAAGTCCATCTCATGAAAAATGGGAGCAGAAACAAGAGTGTTGCGTTTATATTTTTGTTCAGTATATATATTTATGGGTGTATCGAGACTAGATGGTCAGTATGGATAACTAAGGTGCACTAAAACTGGGTGAGCAGGCAAGGCATGTCACCCAGGTTGTGTGACAATTATTTTATATAAATGTATATATATATATATATATTCCATCCACCATCCCTCCTTTACGGAGAACTGCGTTATTTTTCTTTTCTATTGCTAATAAAAAAACTATATATATGTACATGTATATATATATATATATATATATATATATATATATATATATATATATATATATATATATATATATATATGGGTGTATCGAGACTAGATGGTCAGTATGGATAACTAAGGTGCACTAAAATTGGGTGAGCAGGCAAGGCATGTCACCCAGGTTGTGTGACAATTATTTTATATATATGCATATACATATTCCATCCACCATCCCTCCTTTATGGAGAACTGCGTTATTTTTATTGTCTATTGCAAAAAAAAAACAGAAAAACTATATATATATATATATATATATATATATATATATATATATATATATATATATATACATATATATTCATGGGTGTATCGAGACTAGATGGTCATTCTGGATAACTAAAGTGCACTAAAATTGGGTGAGCAGGCAAGGCATGTCACCCAGGTTGTGTGACAATTATTTTATATAAATGTATATATATATATATATATATATATATATATATATATATATATATATATATATATTCCATCCACCATCCCTCCTTTACGGAGAACTGCGTTATTTTTCTTTTTTATTGCTAATAAAAAAACTATATATATATACATATATATTTATGGGTGTATCGAGACTAGATGGTCATTATGAATAACTAAGGTGCACTAAAATTGGGTGAGCAGGCAAGGCATGTCACCCCGGTTGTGTGACAATTATTTTATATATATATTCCATCCACCATCCCTCCTTTACGGAGGACTGCTTTATTTTTAATATCCATTGCGAAAAAAAAACACAAGAAAAAGAAAAAATATCTATATATATACATATATATATATATATATATATATATATATATGGGTGTGTCGAGACTAGATGGTCAGTATGGATAACTAAAGTGCACTAAAATTGGGTGAGCAGGCAAGGCATGTCACCCAGGTTGTGTGACAATTATTTTATATAAATGTATATATATATATATATATATATATATATATATTATATATATATATATATATTCCATCCACCATCCCTCCTTTACGGAGAACTGCGTTATTTTTCTTTTCTATTGCTAATAAAAAAACTATATATATGTACATATATATATATATATATGGGTGTATCGAGACTAGTTGGTCATTATGGATAACTAAGTTGCACTAAAATTGGGTGAGCAGGCAAGGCATGTCACCCAGGTTGTGTGACAATTATTTTATATATATATGTATATATATATTCCCTCCACCACCCCTCCTTTACGGAGGACTGCTTTATTTTTAATATCCATTGCGAAAAAAAAACACAAGAAAAAGAAAAAATATCTATATATATACATATATATATATATATATATATATATATATGTATATGGGTGTGTCGAGACTAGATGGTCAGTATGGATAACTAAGGTGCACTAAAATTGGGTGAGCAGGCAAGGCATGTCACCCAGGTTGTGTGACAATTATTTTATATAAATGTATATATATATATATATATTCCATCCACCATCCCTCCTTTACGGAGAACTGCGTTATTTTTCTTTTCTATTGCTAATAAAAAAACTATATATATATGTACATATATATATATATATGGGTGTATCGAGACTAGTTGGTCATTATGGATAACTAAGTTGCACTAAAATTGGGTGAGCAGGCAAGGCATGTCACCCAAGTTGTGTGACAATTATTTTATATATATGTATATATATATTCCATCCACCATCCCTCCTTTATGGAGAACTGCGTTATTTTTATTGTCTATTGCAAAAAAAAAAACAAAAAAAACTATATATATATATACATATATATTTATGGGTGTATCGAGACTAGATGGTCATTATGAATAACTAAGGTGCACTAAAACTGGGTGAGCAGGCAAGGCATGTCACCCAGGTTGTGTGACAATTATTTTATATATATGTATATATATATTCCATCCACCATCCCTCCTTTATGGAGAACTGCGTTATTTTTATTGTCTATTGCAAAAAAAAAAACAAAAAAAACTATATATATATATACATATATATATATGGGTGTATCGAGACTAGAAGGTCATTATGCATAACTAAAGTGCACTAAAATTGGGTGAGCAGGAAAGGCATGTCACCCCAGTTGTGTGACAATTATTTTATATATATGTATATATATATATATATTCCCTCCACCACCCCTCCTCTACGGAGGACTGCTTTATTTTTATTTCCATTGCAAAAATAAAAAATTTTAAAACACAAAAAAAAAAAAAAAACGAAAATAATAATAATAAAAATAATTTTGAATGTGTATTCAAATAAGTTTGAATGTGTGTGAACTATATATAAATATATATATACACATGCATATACAGAAATATATACACACACACACATATATATATATACACACACACACACAGACACACACTCACATAAACACATACACACACTGTGTACAGTCTTATGCAAAGGTTTGGCACCCCTTGACAAATAACATCTTTTCAATTACAAAAGCAACAATATCAGTTAATACAGTCTCTTTAGGAACTGGGGGAAAAATACACAATATTTTCAGCAAACATTGATGAATAGTTACTTTTTATGCCATAAATTGAACAAAATTACAAAATAAAAACATTATTATGGCACTCTGCAAAAGTTTGGGCACCCTACGTAATCAGTACTTAGTAACACCTCCTCTGCCAGATATCACAGCTTACAAGCGCTTCTTATAGCCAGCTGAAAGGCTTTCAGTTCTTGTACTTGGGATTTTCTCACATTCTTCCTTGCAAAAGGCTTCTAGTTCTGTAATATTCTAATATATCAAGGGCTGTATTGTCAAATAGGAGATCGGCAGCATTCTCCCACCTGAGAAAACTGTACTACAATGCCCTTGATAGTGTGTAGAAACACACTCGTCAGCTCTAGTCCTCCTGTAACAACGCAAAAGGACTGGCAACCCTCAGGTATTTATGCGTGCGATTGTATGATAAATTCACCCTGACAGTCTCACACTTCTCTTGGTACCAACAGGTCTCATGGAATATATAAAAGGCAACTGCAACAATTATACTCGGCACTAAACATCGAGGCACGGAAATGCAGCAGAGCTTGTGTATTTCTCAGGATGCATTCTAGTAAAATGCCCGGAAAATGAGCTAAAGACATATTTCAAGGGGCACTATATAAAACCGATGGAAATTTTACTGATTAAATAAAAGGAAAAGCATCGTTTGAAAAATCACAAATGTTTCTAAGATTCAATGCATCGCTTTTTGACCACATCATAGCGATGAACACATCATTGTTCCTGACAATGTCCTAATACAGAAATAAAACTTTATGTTGGTAAACTCAAAAAGCCTTCAGCTGTCACACTGGCTAACGATCTCAAACGATTATAAAGCAGCATTTTGAAAAGCGCTGTTTTAAAATAACAGATACAACACTTACCTTGTCTTCTGGCCAAATGCTTTTCACGGCTTGGCACTCCAACGGTGCTGAAACGAAATTTGTATTTCCTCCTACCTCGTTGGCCCTTCAGTTCTTCTTTTCTCCCTTTGGATGTTTTTTTCCTTCTTCTTTGGATATTGTTTTTTATTTTTGTTTGTTTTTTTTTACTTTGCATGTTTTTCCTTCTTCGGATATTATTTTTTTGGCTTATTTTTTTAGACGATGTTTTTTTCGTCTTCTTTAAAAATTGATTTTTTTCGTCTTCTTTAAATATTGTTTTTTTTTTCATCCTTTTGATGTTGTTTTACGGAACAAGAGCCGTACAGTGCTACTCTATCAGGAGGTAGCGCCAACTGAACGCCTTGAAGCAGTACCCAGCTCTTTTATAGGGAGCGTCAACCCGAAGTCAAGTTCTAGAACGTTGCACTCACTTTTCATTGGTTTCCCAGCTATGCTGTCAGAATAATGTTTGCTGATTGGTCGAAAATTTTAAAACGTACCCGAGTACTGTAAAAAAAACTCAAGATCTTGCTACCCTACGGAGCACCCATAAGGTGATTTTTTTTATACGTTATATGCAGCTATTTGTAGCAGGCCGTAATTAGACTAATCCACCCTTTGTCAATAAAGCCAACAAGAGAACAGGTTGCCCAAAGTTTGCTCAGGTACACGCCACAGCACAACCTTAAAAACACATCCAGCACAAATCACACTAGTGAATGACACAGCAAATCACAGCAATAAAAAAGACCCCTATGGGCAATCCAGCACCCAGACTACAGGTGCCAAAAGGCCCAGCCTGCCTAATAATGAACCCAAAATATACATACAACAAAGAAAAAGACACAAACAAAAAAGAAAATAAAACTAGCCAGCTGCTCCCACTAAACCCCGCTCCCGAGGCCACTAAGCCGGCTGGCTTGATAATACACGATACAACCTCAGATAAAACATATTAAAGCAACACCAGGGAGGTTTACAACCTGATCCTTAAAATTATCGACCCGTAATTCCACCTTGAAAACCCCTAAAGAACAGTAGTTTACCCCATGACTCACTGCCCCATTCAAACAAAAAAAAAACAGTTTTTGGGGTAACCTTTAGGTCAGCTCTTCAAAACCAGGTATGAGGACTCTTCAGCTAATCAGTCCTCTAATTAGAAATCTAATTAGGGAGTTGCAGCGAAAACCTGCATACACACCGGCCCTTTGCGGATAAGATTGTTCACCCCTGAAACAAGCAAACAGAAAGGCTGCTACACTGCAAATTCAATATGCCCGCCGATGCTCCACCAAATCTATCAGGACCCTGCCTGTCTTTCCCGTGCCTGCTCCTTTGCCAATATGCCCTACCATCGGAACATGCACAGCCATCTCGCCCCGGCTATGCCTCCAGTCCGAACTGCAGTTCCTATACCTGCCTATAATTGCCTGGCTACAATCCATCCCCCAAAATGAAATTGATGACCCAACGATCACAGCTAAGAATTCTATCCCCAAACCACTGGTCTTCCTCCCCAACCGAACGATCATTCACTGACCGTGGTAACTTATAAGGGTTGGTATGATGACCAGTGGTGGACCTCACCGAACGTTTAACTGGTCTCTACACCTCGGGGGGGACATAACCTCCTCCATTATACGAGGCCTACTTGTGGATGCTCTATTGCGACCCCTCCCACCAGCCCTGTCCCCGTAAAATCACAGAGTCCTCATCCGATTCCATTTCTGTTGCCCCTGTGGGCAACCCAGACTCAGGAGACATTACCAGAACATCTTCCCCTGACATAACAACCCCCTGTGGTACTGGACGCAACTCTGTTCGGTGAACTTGACGGACAACCCCGTCCCCCTCCATTGGAGTTGCAGAGTAAACTGCACCCTGATCTTGGGGACACTTGTAACATGCACCCATGATTTGGAACAGCAGCATACCTGTCAAGGTTTGGATTTGAAAATAAAGGAAATTTTCCGGCACCCGCCGTGAGCCATCCCACCACCGCAACCAGGCTCCAGTATCCCTTACATTTTAAGACAGGAAATATAAAATAATATAAATTATATAAAATATAATATAAATATAAATATATAAAATATATAAAATATAAAATAACCATTTGTCATTTATTTTCTATTAATTTTTCATGTTCACTCATGCGGCTCTGTCATTCACTAATGACTTGGATTTTTCATGCCGACTGACATCGTTCCTTCCCCGTGGGAGACAAATCTTACAGAACGCGTGACCCATCCTGCTCCTCTTCAGGAAAGTAAATTCGTCATCTTCGTCATCACCCCTTAAAACAATTACTGAAGCGAGACGGCGCACGCGTTACGGCGACAGATTTAAATTGTGAGTGCACTATATCTCGTCGCAAATGGTGCTTAACCACGGCGGGTCTCAAGCACAGGAGACTCCCAATTTCTAAATGACACACACTTGGCTCACAGCGCAAAGTTGTGTTAAACTTGCTTTGTCTAAAGCAGGCACACACATACGAGTATGATCCTGATAGGTAACTAAGCTATCGGTCTTATGTCCAAGCGCAACATAATTTAGGTTAGAACCTCATAACAAGTATTCCCGTTCGCTAATAGAGAGATCTCTCCCAGGATATATAGAAACGGAGACACTCGTCCGAATTGAACCTGGAAACAAAGCGCTACATCTGAGAATCTCGTCAGACATAGGGTTAAAGTTTTACTGCAGTTTAATACGAAAGAACTACAATGAAATCACCGAAAATAAAACAAAATAATATAACTACTAATAATAGAAATAAAAATAACTATAATAAGCCCATATGATCCCGCTTAAATGCCTTCAGATTGCCATGAGTGCGACTTTTGCAACCAGTTGACAGTAGCGCTTCTTCACTGCACGTTCGGTCATAAAAAGTTTAAATTGTGTGCTCAGAATAAGTTTAAACCTTGTGCCTTGTGATTATTAACCAATTTTTATGCTGAATGGTCGGCTCAAACTCAATTGCGAAACACCGTGAGTCTGTTAATGTGTGACTTAAATGGAACTCATTAATAACCAGTATCACGTAATAACCTGGGTTAGAATAGAAGGCTTGTCCAACGAGCTGCGTCACCAGGTAATGTAAACGATCGGTAGCGAAGCTCCCCTCACGGCCAATGAGAGAGAGTCTCGCGATATTTCAGGCGAATTTGAGGTTTCAGAGCGTAGATCGCACAGGCAGGGATTCTTGTGAGCACTCAATGAACGGAGGCTGAAGTTGTGTAAAAGACATGCATTTATTCCTATAACTAACATAAGACAGACATTACACCTAACAAACAATAAACACGAAATAACGGAGTGGACACAAACAATGTAATCATGAAAATGCAATGACCAGATTTAAAATGAGTAACCTTAAAAGGGAAAATACTGTTCTGCAAAGCAAGCAATTTGTGGAAATACTGTCCTAAAGTAATATAGCAGGTGAATAGGAGTTTAGGTTGTTATAAATGAAAGGAAGTTTGTTTACTTGGTTGCAGAGTGGGGGGGGGGGGGGTCTTGGCAGTTGGTTGCGGAGGCTGATGAGCTGATGGGTGATGGCACTCAGGGAGGCGCGGTGTTTGCAGCGGTTGTTGGAGTGGAGCCCCTCTGATTCCCTCTCCTGGTGAAGCTTGGGCTTGGTTGCAGTTCTCTGTCCAGCTGGGTCTTCACTGATAGGCTTCAGGAGGGCTTCTTGTGGGCTTCTCTTCTCTTGGGCTGATGTTCTCTGCCTCTCTTCGTGCTGATGGTCTTTTGTTTTCTCCTCCCTTCTGTTTCTCCTCTCCTGGCTTTGTTCTGAGGTGCCAGGTTTTATAGTGTAAAGTTCGTGAATAGGAGTGACCAGGAATTCGACTCCTGGACCAATGGCTGACCATCCATTTGGCGGGCTTTCGGAAGGGGGTCTGTATCAGTCCTTTTGAGATTTATGACCAGAGTGATTTCCCTTGTATTGATGATTTTCGTTAGGCTGGTGTAACTTTTGATATATTCACTTTCGTGGTAACCACTGACCAGATTTGGAAACTGGAGTGATTTTCCATCGGTTTGATACCAAACATGCCATAGCAGCCTAGCGGTTCACACCTCATACCATCTGTAATGATTAATTAATGATTACTTATATTATGTCGTTATGTTATATTACTCACACCTTATTTTATGCCTCACAATCTATATAATTGTAAATATACTGTGTAGCTGCTGGCGCGTTCCAAACTAAATCTCATTGTACTTACAATGTCAATAAAAACATCCATCCATCCATCTAGGCAGGCCAGTGTCGCCTCCATCCTTCCTGAAGTCAGTGATTCCTTTGTCTTTGTGCTGTTTAGTGCCAAATTGTTTGCTGAACTCCAACCTATCAGTTTCTGGACCTCATCTCTGTAAGCTGACTCATAAGAACCAAAGAGATTTACAAATGAGAGGAGGCCATTCGGCCCATCAAGCTCCTTTGAGGAGAACTTAGCTAATAGCTCAAAAATCTTATCTAGCTCTGATTTCAAAGAACCCAGGGTTTTAGCTTGTGTTACAATAACAGGAAGACTATTCCATACTCTAACTACACGCTGTGTACAGAAATGCTTCATCAAATTCGTTTTAAAATGTTCTCCAGCTAATTTCCACTTATGGCCACGAGTTCTGGTATTTAAACTAACATTGAAATAGCCATTTGGCTGAACAGCATCCAGACCTGTTAGAATCTTAAACACCTGGATTATGTCCCCCCTTAGTCTCCTTTGCTCGAGGCTAAACAGATTCAGCTCAGCTAACCTCTCCTCATTAGACATTCCTCTAAGACCAGGAATCATTCTCGTTGCCCTACGTTGCACCTTTTCCAAGGCAGCAATGTCCTTCTTAAGGTATGGTAACCAAACCCGCACACAATATTCTAGGTGGGGTCTTACCAAGGAATTATATTATCGTAGCATCACTTGCCTTGTCTTAAACTCCACACACCTAGAGATGCAATGTGCCTTCTCGCGTGGTGTTCCTGCAGAGGGAGTCTGTGAGTGCTGGAGATTGGGGGAGGGGGCAGTGTGGCTATGTCTGCTCTGTGTTCCTCCAGACGAGCAAAGAAGCTGTTTAGCTCCTTTGCTAAAAGGGCGTTGCTGTTAACAGTGACGGTGTTGTTGCCTTTGAAGTTTGTAATGTGTTGTATTCCCTGCCACACCCACTGTGGGTTGTTGTATGTGAAGTAGACCTCTATTTTCTGTTTCTCTGCCTGCCTGGCAACCTTGATGCCCCTATTCAGGTTAGCTCTGGCTGCACTCTGTGTTCTTGACTGCGCTGTCTTGTCCTGTAGTATTGTATTGTTGCTCTTGTGTTTATCTTGCACTTTCTCCCTCTGTTTGTGCTCCTTTCACTCTGTATAGTTCTATCTTGCCCGCACTTGTGTCATCTTGTGTTGTTTCTGTTTTTCTTCTTTGTGTTGCACCGTGGTCCAGGAGGAACAATGTTTCCTTTCACTGTGTACTGTGTATATTGCTGAAATAACAATAAACCCACTTGACCACCTGCCTCAATTCATCCTGAAGAGTTTTCCAATGTTGTTCAAAGGTCTGTTTGTTTCGAGTGAAGGACACGCCCCTGGACGTGCTGGATAAGGGGACCACAGATCAGTGTCCTCAGTCCTGCTTCTCCCTTCAAAGCTGAGAGGAAGATGACCCGCCTGCTGCTTCTGGTTTTGGCTTATGGAGCTCTGCTTATCTCCACAGAGGCCCAGCAAGATTACCACAGTCTCCCTGCACTCACAAGACGGCCATTAAACTCGCAGTCGAAAATGCTCATCAAGGAACCCGTCAGCACATGAATTTCTATAACATCCAGGGCCGTCCGAAGGTAACTGCTGAGAAAGTGTTTACAAAAGTGTGAAACTTTCATCATCTGCAAGCTGAACTAATGAGTATCACATTGATTTTGATGTTTTAATTTCAATGCATATGATGCTTAATGTCTCTTCACAATGAAAGTGATGGTTGTATATCTCAGCCCTGGTCAATTTTACCTTCTCACAGTTTCTCTCTGAATCTGCTGCAGTCAAGTCTGTGACAGTTTGCCATTTTTTGGGTGATTATTGTTTGTTATATTGCCTTTAAAACAGTTGTAGGCAATTTTGTATATAACGTGTTTATGTGATTTAGATCAGCAGTGAATACATTGACATTGAGATTCTCTTGAGAGCAACAAAATGTCCAAAGTCAACTGCAACAGACCATCGGGCTGACTGTATTTTCATGGACAAGAGGGTAAGTAAAGAGTCACTGTGACTGTGAGCATTGGACATATCAGTTAGCAAATTAATTTAGGTTCATGTTAACTTTTTTGATGCCCTGCGGGGGAAAGTTAGCCAACAATAAAGTAACAAATACATAGGTGGCCTCAAAGAGCCAGTTCCTTCACCTTATTCTCAAATTTTAGTAGGTTTACAGGCTTAAAGGCTGGATTACCAGGCAGAAGCAAATGCTAATCATCTGAGGGGTGACCTGTAGATTATGCTTCGAGCTATGAACCCTAGCTGGCCTTATTTAAAGACCTGTGGGCTGTACTACAAAGCGGGTTTTACATACCCAGAGTTAACTCAATCGAGCCAGGTTAACTAAAACTCATTGTTGAAATCAGCCTTAAATGGCAGTGTGGTGTTTTGTGGTGAAAGGGCAGGACTTAACTCTTGTTTTAATTAGAAAGCCAGTAATTAAACCTGGTCAGAGCAGGGTAGATGTGCAGTGTGAATTACCCTTTAAATTTACCTCTTTAAATAGTGAACTACAGGACCACTTAGCTTGATCGGAGGACAGTATTTTAATACAGAGCAGTGTTCAGTTAAACGGGATTTGTTGTTCATACTTTTAGATGAACTTGCTTTGTATAATATAGCCTTATGGTGACCCTGCTTTGGAAGCTCTTTCCTCTAAAATTGTTCTGTGTCATTAAACCCTGCACTCCAGCAGCTCTGCCTTAAATCATTAGATATATCTTTACTACACCTTCTCTCACTGTATTTATTGCCCACCACTCTTTAAATACTGTTTTTGTGTGTCTGTGTGTTTTTGCAGCCATTCATTAACTGTAGAGTTTGCAGCAGACGGTCTGGTAATGATCTTACACATCCATCAAATGACTGTGTACCAAACAAGAAAGTGGATGAAGTAAGTGTAGAGAGTCTTAGCATTATGGAAATGTAACAGGTGTGTGAATTGTGTCTAAACATGTGGTTAAACTTTGATTGTGTTTGTACATGCAAAAATTTGATCAGAGTACTGTTTATTAATGACAATGTTACTTTTAATCTGAACAACAGTGGCAGCACCAAGGAAAAGCTTGGGGGGGGGGGCTCTAGCTCCTCCTCCAATGACCATAGTACCCCCACAGCACCCCCAAAATATTGGTTTCATTTTTTCTTTAACTATCTGTAAAATCTGTATATTGTGTAAGACATTTTTGCGGTTTTTACAGCATACTTGTAGTGTATTTTTTCTTCAAAGTACACATAGAGGCTCTGTGAGCTAGACGTTAGAATTTCATATTTTATCCTATTTTATCCATGCTGTAGCTTATCGTGCTGTGTGCTTCTATACACCATCTACATAAGCTGAAAAGCTAAAGCACCCGGTCTAAATAATCTCACTCCCCTATAGCACCTGTAGCATTAAGTCACTGGCGCTGCCACTGCTGAATAAACGACTCCAATCTGACTAAACCGCTTAACTTTTCCTCCCCATGTTACATTTCAGGACAAACGACGTAATATGTGTCCTTCTGATAAACCTCTTCTCAGACCTAAAACTGCCTTGGCTTCCAAGGACACTAAAGAAGCTGAAGGAGACCGTCTGGCTGTTTCTGATGGCTGATGGTCCTGCAATGTGGACCAGAGGAGGAAACTGGGAGGGAAAATGCTTTGCTTTATATCATGCCCACCCAAAGCCCCCAGTGAGTAAGCCATAGGCGCCGATAGCATGGAAAAACTCCCAAGAAGGAAGAAACCTTGGGAGGGACCAAACTCAAAGGGGGAGCCCATCCTCCTGGGGCCGGCAAAGTGTAGGTGCAGGATCACAAAAAAACTTGACGAGAGAAACGAGAGAATTCGACTGTCCCTCACAAAAACTGTAAAGTTTTAGTGGCTAAATTGCTTTTTCTATGCCTTTTCAAACAGGAGGAGATTTGTTTGGCTATACGTAGAAATTTTCTATACAATTTAGACAGCACAGAATCATTAACCTACTTTAATGCATTTATTAATACAACCACATATTTCACACATTTTGACATCAGTCATGCAGTGAAGATACAGTCTCTTTATTTCTTGACGCCAACCCTCCCCATTAATCCGGGCTTGGGACCGACACCTAGTTGAGCTGGCTTTCTCCCTTAAGTGGCTGGGTTAGGCTAAACTATGTACATATTTATGAAGACTACTATAAATTTATAAAGACCTCCCTAAATATGTAGTCTAACAAAACGCAGTTTAAAGAAGGTAGCCTACCTGGTAAACAAAGAAATTAAAAGGCCCACAGCATATAATCGGGCTATATCCAAGCAGTTTTTAAGAACGTAACCTACATGGCGAAATTGAATTACTTTCTGGACCAACAAACGCAACCAGACATGAACATTATGCACCTTCCTAGTCTTGATGTATGTCGTCATACAGATGAGGACGTTAAGGCAGCCTTTAGGTCCGACCCATCATGCACTGCAGTTTTTTGCAAATTCCTCAGATGGAAAACCATTAAATACCTCTTCTATTACCTTATATTACCTTATATTCATGTAATAAATATACAAATATCAATTAGTTGGAAATCAGCCAGACAGACGTAATTACTACAAATGGTTTCCACTGTATTTGTGACTCTGAGTGCCGCAGGCTTGGATGCAGTGCCGCACCATTTTGTAAGTAAATTAATAAATATTAATGAGACATCACCTACCACCCTGCAAAAAAGAAATTTGCCGCTCGTCCCCCTGCACATGAACCAACATGGCTGTGTCAACCAGCGGAGCTCCGGAGCCTCTGGAGAAACACGCGGCAAAAAAGGCTCGCATACGGTCTTCCAGAGTTTGGGAATACTTCAGTCATGACACCTTTTCTGCGCCTCTACTGTAGCTGGCGTTAATGACGCTGTTTCAGCCATTTTATATTTTCTGTTTACTTATTCTGTCATGTAAGACTGAGACAAATTATCGTTTACGACTATTCTTACACACTGTAGCCTGACTTGCTGACTTAAGTAAGCTTAACTATAAGCTACCTTTGCTAGTGTTTGTGAATAACATGTTTCTCTAGTTATGAAATTATTCCATGTTTTAGCATCTGTTTCAACATTAAAGTCAAATTGGTATATTGAAATATGTAAAAACTATTGAACTATTAGCTTAAGTCTAACATAGAAAATCCTACTGAATCTCTTAAGATTTTCCTTTTTTGTTAATGCACTAATGTTTAAGAAGTGTCTTAAATTGAATTTCAGATTTGTGTGTGGGTGGGAGTGGGTGAATTGTATTAAATTCATACATTCATTCTTTTGGCTCAGACATTACTGACCTAAAACAAATTGAGGCATTGGGTAAGTGCTTAAATTAGCTACTAAATGGCAAAAAATATTCTAAATATCACATTTTCCATTCTTCGGTATAATTTTAATGAATCACCTATGCTGCCAAACATTAACGCATAGATTGTCACAACACTCTATGTTTTAGTTCTTCTTTATGTGTATAGGACGGTGTGATGGTTCTGGTGGTGGGTGTGGCCGACGCTGCTCGCGATGTTTGGCTATGCTGCAGTCCCAGGGACCAAGTTGGAACACATTTCCACCTTCAAGCTTAGGTGGAAAAACGGCACCGAGACCCAGCAGCAGGACAACTTCTTGTCCAGACAACCAGCCCTGCTTCATCATTGAAGTAAGCCCTGTGAACAGGAGCGAGATGTACTTCTGCAGTGGATGTTATAGCGGAAAGAACATCCCCATCCTCACGTCTGCCGGAGTGCCCCCTCAAGTGGGTGTGTGACTTAACTCGATGGATGAATTGGACAGAATGTACTGTTACTAGAGGTCGACCGATATGGGTTTTTCAAGTCAAGGGTCAGGCGATGGCCGATATATGCTGCTGATTTTTTTTGGCCGATAATTGGACGTTTTCCCCTCTATTTGCATGGTAAAATATCACACTAATAATAACAAACGATACACAAAATTTCTCAATTTAGCATTTATTGAATACTCGAATACTTGAATACTGGAAACAATAACACATTTATAAACAATAAAAATAGCAGCATCAGAATCTCTGTTAGTGCACAATATAGCAGCAAACTCCTCATGTTTGACGGAAGGAAATTTGTAAACAATACAAAAAGGAATAAGCATGTTATCTTTAGTTGTAATCCCACTTCCAGTCCCTGAGTCTTACTCACCACACTCATACTTCACAGCAAACAGACAGCAGTTAATTAACCAGAAGAGAAAAATGCAAAAACACAACAGAACTTGTAAATAATAACAAACTAATAGACAATAAAAATAGCAGCATCAGAATCTCTATTAGTGCCAAATATAGCAGCAAACTCCTCATGTCGGACGGAAGGAAAATTTGTAAATACACAAAGGAATGAGCACATCTTCAGTTTTAATCCCATTTCCAGTCCCTGAGTCTTCCTCATCCCACAAGCAGGCAAGGCATGTCACCCCGGTTGTGTGACACTTATTTTATATAATAAAATAAGTGCCCCCTGCGGCCCCAGAGCCCGAGCAGCCGTCTCCGCTGCCTGCAGCTACCGCGCCCACGTCCGAGGCGCTTTCCCTGCCTGCAGCTCCCGGGCAGGCGCCCCCTCTGCAGCCTGCAGCTCCAGTCCCTGGCCCCACTCCAGTCCCTTCTCCCCCTGTGACTCTGGTACCCTCACCCCGACGAGCCCGACCCCGGCCGCAGGTCCTTATGTCTGTGTCCCATAAGGGGAGAGGACACAGACGCACGGCTGGGGTCCCACCCGCCCAGCCCCCTGGCTCGCCCTCCCTCGCCGGCGCTAGGGCTTGGTCGGCACCTGCGGGTCCTGGCCCTCCGGGTCGGCTGTCGTCTGCGGGTCCCCCTCCGCGGCCTCGTCGCCCTGCCTCGGTCCCTCCTCCGGCGTCTTATCGGTTGCCTGCGGGCCCCCCGACGGCGGCTCCTCATTCGCCTGCTGGTCCTCCCGCTCTGGCGTGTCGGAGGACGTCGCCGTCTGCTGCGGCTCCCCCTCTCTCCTTGCCCTCGCCAGGGTCCCTTCCAGCTCCTTCGTCCCCTTCCCTGGTCTCCCCTCCGACTCCCTCCTTCGTCCCTGCGTCTGTCCCTCACCCCGTCTCCTCGGCCCCTCCGGCTCCGGCCTCCCGGCCGCCTGCAGCCCTTCCGGCTGCCTCCCGTCGCCCGCTGGGTCTCCCTCGGGCTCCTCTTGGTTCCCCCTCCTTCTCTCCCTGGCCTCCCGTCTTTGTCCCTCCTGCCTCTGCTCCCCCTCGCTTTGTTCCTCCTGTCTCTGTCCCTCCTCTCTTTGTCCCTCGTCCCTCTGGCTTCTGCTCCTCTTTCCCCGATGTTCCCTTCGTTCACTCCCGGTCCTTTTGTCCTGCCTGTTCCCTCCGTGTCCCCCTTTCTGATCTGTTTCTCTGCCTTTCCTGTCTTATGTCAAGTCTTGTCCTGGCTCCTTCCCCTGTGCCAGTTCTGTCTGTCCGTTCTGTTCCCTGTCCCTCATTAATGAGGTTTTATATAGATATACATATATGCCCGGCTTGTCCGCTCCTCGTGTGTGCCACGCCCCCTGATTACCCACGTGTGCTTCCCTGATCGTCTCCTGCTTTGCCCGATTACTTTGATTAGTCATGACCTATTTTAAGTCCTGGTCTTACCTGTTTGCCCTGTCCGTCATTGTAGTTTGTCAATGCCTGCGTTCCGTCCTGCTCTACCCGCTCCGTTTCCCCGATTAAAGACCCGTTTTCACAAACACAAAAAAAACTATATGTATACATATACATACACTGAACAAAAATATAAACGCAACACTTTTGTTTTTGCTCCCATTTTTCATGAGATGGACTTAAAGATCTACAATTCATTCCAGATACACAATATTACCATTTCTCTCAAACATTTCTCACAAATCAGTCTAAATGTGTGATAGTGAGCACTTCTGCTTTGCTGAGATAATCCATCCCACCTCACAGGTGTGCCACATCAAGATGCTGATCTGACATCATGGGTAGTGCACAGGTGTACCTTATACTGCCCACAATAAAAGGCCACCCTGGAATGTGCAGTTTTGTCTCACAGCAAAATGCCACAGATGCCACAAGCATTGAGGGAGCGTGCAATTGGCATGCTGACAGCAGGAATGTCAACCAGATCTGTTGCTCGTGCATTGAATGTTCATTTCTCAACCATAAGCCGTCTCCAAAGGCGTTTCAGAGAATATGGCAGTACATCCAACCGGCCTCACAACCGCAGACCACGTGTAACCACACCAGCCCAGGACCTCCACATCCAGCAGGTTCACCTCCAAGATCGTCTGAGACCAGCCACTCAGACAGATGATGCACGGCCCCATGTTGCAAGGATCTGTACACAGTTCTTGGAAGCTGAAAATGTCCCAGTTCTTGCATGGCCAGCATACTCACCGGACATGTCACCCGTTGAGCATGTTTGGGATGTGCTTGACCGGCGTATACGACAGCGTGTACCAGTTCCCACTAATATCCAACAACTTCGCACAGCCATTGAAGAGGAGTGGACCAACATTCCACAGGCCACAATTGACAATCTGATAAACTCTATGCGAAGAAGATGTGTTGCATTGTATGAGGCAAATGGTGGTCACACCAGATACTGACCGGTTCTGAGTCCCCAGACCCCCAATAAAGCAAAAAACTGCACATTCCAGGGTGGCCATTTATTGTGGGCAGTATAAGGTACACCTGTGCACTACCCATGATGTCAGATCAGCATCTTGATGTGGCACACCTGTGAGGTGGGATGGATTATCTCAGCAAAGCAGAAGTGCTCACTATCACACATTTAGACTGATTTGTGAGAAATGTTTGAGAGAAATGGTAATATTGTGTATCTGGAATGAATTGTAGGTCTTTAAGTCCATCTCATGAAAAATGGGAGCAGAAACAAGAGTGTTGCGTTTATATTTTTGTTCAGTATATATATTTATGGGTGTATCGAGACTAGATGGTCAGTATGGATAACTAAGGTGCACTAAAACTGGGTGAGCAGGCAAGGCATGTCACCCAGGTTGTGTGACAATTATTTTATATAAATGTATATATGTATATATATATTCCATCCACCATCCCTCCTTTACAGAGAACTGCGTTATTTTTATTGTCCATTACGAAAAAAATAAAAAAACTATATATATATATATATATATATATACATATATATTTATGGGTGTATCGAGACTAGATGGTCATTATGGATAACTAAGGTGCACTAAAACTGGGTGAGCAGGCAAGGCATGTCACCCAGGTTGTGTGACAATTATTTTATATAAATGTATATATATATATATATATTCCATCCACCATCCCTCCTTTACGGAGAACTGCGTTATTTTTCTTTTCTATTGCTAATAAAAAAACTATATATATGTACATGTATATATATATATATATATATATATATATATATATATATATATATATATATGGGTGTATCGAGACTAGATGGTCAGTATGGATAACTAAGGTGCACTAAAATTGGGTGAGCAGGCAAGGCATGTCACCCAGGTTGTGTGACAATTATTTTATATATATGCATATACATATTCCATCCACCATCCCTCCTTTATGGAGAACTGCGTTATTTTTATTGTCTATTGCAAAAAAAAAACAGAAAAACTATATATATATATATATATATATATATATATATATATATATATATACATATATATTCATGGGTGTATCGAGACTAGATGGTCATTCTGGATAACTAAAGTGCACTAAAATTGGGTGAGCAGGCAAGGCATGTCACCCAGGTTGTGTGACAATTATTTTATATAAATGTATATATATATATATATATATATATATATATATATATATTCCATCCACCATCCCTCCTTTACGGAGAACTGCGTTATTTTTCTTTTTTATTGCTAATAAAAAAACTATATATATATACATATATATTTATGGGTGTATCGAGACTAGATGGTCATTATGAATAACTAAGGTGCACTAAAATTGGGTGAGCAGGCAAGGCATGTCACCCCGGTTGTGTGACAATTATTTTATATATATATTCCATCCACCATCCCTCCTTTACGGAGGACTGCTTTATTTTTAATATCCATTGCGAAAAAAAAACACAAGAAAAAGAAAAAATATCTATATATATACATATATATATATATATATATATATATGGGTGTGTCGAGACTAGATGGTCAGTATGGATAACTAAAGTGCACTAAAATTGGGTGAGCAGGCAAGGCATGTCACCCAGGTTGTGTGACAATTATTTTATATAAATGTATATATATATATATATATATATATATATATATATATATATATATATATATATATATATATATATATATATTCCATCCACCATCCCTCCTTTACGGAGAACTGTGTTATTTTTCTTTTCTATTGCTAATAAAAAAACTATATATATGTACATATATATATATATATATATGGGTGTATCGAGACTAGTTGGTCATTATGGATAACTAAGTTGCACTAAAATTGGGTGAGCAGGCAAGGCATGTCACCCAGGTTGTGTGACAATTATTTTATATATATGTATATATATATTCCATCCACCATCCCTCCTTTATGGAGAACTGCGCTATTTTTATTGTCTATTGCAAAAAAAAAAAAAAAAAAAAAACAATACATATATATACATATATATTTATGGGTGTATCGAGACTAGATGGTCATTATGAATAACTAAGGTGCACTAAAATTGGGTGAGCAGGCAAGGCATGTCACCCCGGTTGTGTGACAATTATTTTATATATATATTCCATCCACCATCCCTCCTTTACGGAGAACTGCGTTATTTTTATTGTCCATTGCGAAAAAAAAAAAACTATATATATACATATATATTTATGGGTGTATCGAGACTAGTTGGTCATTATGGATAACTAAGTTGCACTAAAATTGGGTGAGCAGGCAAGGCATGTCACCCAGGTTGTGTGACAATTATTTTATATATATGTATGTATATATTCCATCCACCATCCCTCCTTTACGGAGAACTGCGTTATTTTTCTTTTCTATTGCTAATAAAAAAACTATATATATGTACATATATATATATATATTTATGGGTGTATCGAGACTAGTTGGTCATTATGGATAACTAAGGTGCACTAAAATTGGGTGAGCAGGCAAGGCATGTCTCCCCAGTTGTGTGACAATTATTTTATATAAATGTATATATATATTCCCTCCACCACCCCTCCTTTACGGAGGACTGCTTTATTTTTAATATCCATTGCGAAAAAAAAACACAAGAAAAAGAAAAAATATCTATATATATACATATATATATATATATATATATATATATATATATATATGGGTGTGTCGAGACTAGATGGTCAGTATGGATAACTGAGGTGCACTAAAATTGGGTGAGCAGGCAAGGCATGTCACCCAGGTTGTGTGACAATTATTTTATATATATGCATATACATATTCCATCCACCATCCCTCCTTTACGGAGAACTGCGTTATTTTTATTGTCTATTGCAAAAAAAAAAACAGAAAAACTATATATATATATATATATATATATATATATATATATATATATATATATATATATATATATATACATATATATTCATGGGTGTATCGAGACTAGATGGTCATTATGGATAACTAAAGTGCACTAAAATTGGGTGAGCAGGCAAGGCATGTCACCCAGGTTGTGTGACAATTATTTTATATAAATGTATATATATATATATATATTCCATCCACCATCCCTCCTTTACGGAGAACTGCGTTATTTTTCTTTTCTATTGCTAATAAAAAAACTATATATATATACATATATATTTATGGGTGTATCGAGACTAGATGGTCATTATGAATAACTAAGGTGCACTAAAATTGGGTGAGCAGGCAAGGCATGTCACCCCGGTTGTGTGACAATTATTTTATATATATATTCCATCCACCATCCCTCCTTTACGGAGGACTGCTTTATTTTTAATATCCATTGCGAAAAAAAAACACAAGAAAAAGAAAAAATATCTATATATATATACATATATATATATATATATATATATATATATATATGGGTGTGTCGAGACTAGATGGTCAGTATGGATAACTAAAGTGCACTAAAATTGGGTGAGCAGGCAAGGCATGTCACCCAGGTTGTGTGACAATTATTTTATATAAATGTATATATATATATATATATATATATATATATATATATATATATATATATATATATATATATATTCCATCCACCATCCCTCCTTTACGGAGAACTGCGTTATTTTTCTTTTCTATTGCTAATAAAAAAACTATATATATGTACATATATATATATATATATGGGTGTATCGAGACTAGTTGGTCATTATGGATAACTAAGTTGCACTAAAATTGGGTGAGCAGGCAAGGCATGTCACCCAGGTTGTGTGACAATTATTTTATATATATATGTATATATATATTCCCTCCACCACCCCTCCTTTACGGAGGACTGCTTTATTTTTAATATCCATTGCGAAAAAAAAACACAAGAAAAAGAAAAAATATCTATATATATATACATATATATATATATATATATATATGGGTGTGTCGAGACTAGATGGTCAGTATGGATAACTAAAGTGCACTAAAATTGGGTGAGCAGGCAAGGCATGTCACCCAGGTTGTGTGACAATTATTTTATATAAATGTATATATATATATATATATATATATATATATATATATATATATATATATATATATATTCCATCCACCATCCCTCCTTTACGGAGAACTGCGTTATTTTTCTTTTCTATTGCTAATAAAAAAACTATATATATGTACATATATATATATATATATGGGTGTATCGAGACTAGTTGGTCATTATGGATAACTAAGTTGCACTAAAATTGGGTGAGCAGGCAAGGCATGTCACCCAGGTTGTGTGACAATTATTTTATATATATATGTATATATATATTCCCTCCACCACCCCTCCTTTACGGAGGACTGCTTTATTTTTAATATCCATTGCGAAAAAAAAACACAAGAAAAAGAAAAAATATCTATATATATACATATATATATATATATATATATATATATATATATATGGGTGTGTCGAGACTAGATGGTCAGTATGGATAACTAAGGTGCACTAAAATTGGGTGAGCAGGCAAGGCATGTCACCCAGGTTGTGTGACAATTATTTTATATAAATGTATATATATATATATATATTCCATCCACCATCCCTCCTTTACGGAGAACTGCGTTATTTTTCTTTTCTATTGCTAATAAAAAAACTATATATATATGTACATATATATATATATATGGGTGTATCGAGACTAGTTGGTCATTATGGATAACTAAGTTGCACTAAAATTGGGTGAGCAGGCAAGGCATGTCACCCAAGTTGTGTGACAATTATTTTATATATATGTATATATATATTCCATCCACCATCCCTCCTTTATGGAGAACTGCGTTATTTTTATTGTCTATTGCAAAAAAAAAAACAAAAAAAACTATATATATATACATATATATTTATGGGTGTATCGAGACTAGATGGTCATTATGAATAACTAAGGTGCACTAAAACTGGGTGAGCAGGCAAGGCATGTCACCCAGGTTGTGTGACAATTATTTTATATATATGTATATATATATTCCATCCACCATCCCTCCTTTATGGAGAACTGCGTTATTTTTATTGTCTATTGCAAAAAAAAAAACAAAAAAAACTATATATATATATACATATATATATATGGGTGTATCGAGACTAGAAGGTCATTATGCATAACTAAAGTGCACTAAAATTGGGTGAGCAGGAAAGGCATGTCACCCCAGTTGTGTGACAATTATTTTATATATATGTATATATATATATATATTCCCTCCACCACCCCTCCTCTACGGAGGACTGCTTTATTTTTATTTCCATTGCAAAAATAAAAAATTTTAAAACACAAAAAAAAAAAAAAACGAAAATAATAATAATAAAAATAATTTTGAATGTGTATTCAAATAAGTTTGAATGTGTGTGAACTATATATAAATATATATATACACATGCATATACAGAAATATATACACACACACACATATATATATATACACACACACACACACAGACACACACTCACATAAACACATACACACACTGTGTACAGTCTTATGCAAAGGTTTGGCACCCCTTGACAAATAACATCTTTTCAATTACAAAAGCAACAATATCAGTTAATACAGTCTCTTTAGGAACTGGGGGAAAAATACACAATATTTTCAGCAAACATTGATGAATAGTTACTTTTTATGCCATAAATTGAACAAAATTACAAAATAAAAACATTATTATGGCACTCTGCAAAAGTTTGGGCACCCTACGTAATCAGTACTTAGTAACACCTCCTCTGCCAGATATCACAGCTTACAAGCGCTTCTTATAGCCAGCTGAAAGGCTTTCAGTTCTTGTACTTGGGATTTTCTCACATTCTTCCTTGCAAAAGGCTTCTAGTTCTGTAATATTCTAATATATCAAGGGCTGTATTGTCAAATAGGAGATCGGCAGCATTCTCCCACCTGAGAAAACTGTACTACAATGCCCTTGATAGTGTGTAGAAACACACTCGTCAGCTCTAGTCCTCCTGTAACAACGCAAAAGGACTGGCAACCCTCAGGTATTTATGCGTGCGATTGTATGATAAATTCACCCTGACAGTCTCACACTTCTCTTGGTACCAACAGGTCTCATGGAATATATAAAAGGCAACTGCAACAATTATACTCGGCACTAAACATCGAGGCACGGAAATGCAGCAGAGCTTGTGTATTTCTCAGGATGCATTCTAGTAAAATGCCCGGAAAATGAGCTAAAGACATATTTCAAGGGGCACTATATAAAACCGATGGAAATTTTACTGATTAAATAAAAGGAAAAGCATCGTTTGAAAAATCACAAATGTTTCTAAGATTCAATGCATCGCTTTTTGACCACATCATAGCGATGAACACATCATTGTTCCTGACAATGTCCTAATACAGAAATAAAACTTTATGTTGGTAAACTCAAAAAGCCTTCAGCTGTCACACTGGCTAACGATCTCAAACGATTATAAAGCAGCATTTTGAAAAGCGCTGTTTTAAAATAACAGATACAACACTTACCTTGTCTTCTGGCCAAATGCTTTTCACGGCTTGGCACTCCAACGGTGCTGAAACGAAATTTGTATTTCCTCCTACCTCGTTGGCCCTTCAGTTCTTCTTTTCTCCCTTTGGATGTTTTTTTCCTTCTTCTTTGGATATTGTTTTTTATTTTTGTTTGTTTTTTTTTACTTTGCATGTTTTTCCTTCTTCGGATATTATTTTTTTGGCTTATTTTTTTAGACGATGTTTTTTTCGTCTTCTTTAAAAATTGATTTTTTTCGTCTTCTTTAAATATTGTTTTTTTTTTCATCCTTTTGATGTTGTTTTACGGAACAAGAGCCGTACAGTGCTACTCTATCAGGAGGTAGCGCCAACTGAACGCCTTGAAGCAGTACCCAGCTCTTTTATAGGGAGCGTCAACCCGAAGTCAAGTTCTAGAACGTTGCACTCACTTTTCATTGGTTTCCCAGCTATGCTGTCAGAATAATGTTTGCTGATTGGTCGAAAATTTTAAAACGTACCCGAGTACTGTAAAAAAAACTCAAGATCTTGCTACCCTACGGAGCACCCATAAGGTGATTTTTTTTATACGTTATATGCAGCTATTTGTAGCAGGCCGTAATTAGACTAATCCACCCTTTGTCAATAAAGCCAACAAGAGAACAGGTTGCCCAAAGTTTGCTCAGGTACACGCCACAGCACAACCTTAAAAACACATCCAGCACAAATCACACTAGTGAATGACACAGCAAATCACAGCAATAAAAAAGACCCCTATGGGCAATCCAGCACCCAGACTACAGGTGCCAAAAGGCCCAGCCTGCCTAATAATGAACCCAAAATATACATACAACAAAGAAAAAGACACAAACAAAAAAGAAAATAAAACTAGCCAGCTGCTCCCACTAAACCCCGCTCCCGAGGCCACTAAGCCGGCTGGCTTGATAATACACGATACAACCTCAGATAAAACATATTAAAGCAACACCAGGGAGGTTTACAACCTGATCCTTAAAATTATCGACCCGTAATTCCACCTTGAAAACCCCTAAAGAACAGTAGTTTACCCCATGACTCACTGCCCCATTCAAACAAAAAAAAAAACAGGTTTTTGGGGTAACCTTTAGGTCAGCTCTTCAAAACCAGGTATGAGGACTCTTCAGCTAATCAGTCCTCTAATTAGAAATCTAATTAGGGAGTTGCAGCGAAAACCTGCATACACACCGGCCCTTTGCGGATAAGATTGTTCACCCCTGAAACAAGCAAACAGAAAGGCTGCTACACTGCAAATTCAATATGCCCGCCGATGCTCCACCAAATCTATCAGGACCCTGCCTGTCTTTCCCGTGCCTGCTCCTTTGCCAATATGCCCTACCATCGGAACATGCACAGCCATCTCGCCCCGGCTATGCCTCCAGTCCGAACTGCAGTTCCTATACCTGCCTATAATTGCCTGGCTACAATCCATCCCCCAAAATGAAATTGATGACCCAACGATCACAGCTAAGAATTCTATCCCCAAACCACTGGTCTTCCTCCCCAACCGAACGATCATTCACTGACCGTGGTAACTTATAAGGGTTGGTATGATGACCAGTGGTGGACCTCACCGAACGTTTAACTGGTCTCTACACCTCGGGGGGGACATAACCTCCTCCATTATACGAGGCCTACTTGTGGATGCTCTATTGCGACCCCTCCCACCAGCCCTGTCCCCGTAAAATCACAGAGTCCTCATCCGATTCCATTTCTGTTGCCCCTGTGGGCAACCCAGACTCAGGAGACATTACCAGAACATCTTCCCCTGACATAACAACCCCCTGTGGTACTGGACGCAACTCTGTTCGGTGAACTTGACGGACAACCCCGTCCCCCTCCATTGGAGTTGCAGAGTAAACTGCACCCTGATCTTGGGGACACTTGTAACATGCACCCATGATTTGGAACAGCAGCATACCTGTCAAGGTTTGGATTTGAAAATAAAGGAAATTTTCCGGCACCCGCCGTGAGCCATCCCACCACCGCAACCAGGCTCCAGTATCCCTTACATTTTAAGACAGGAAATATAAAATAATATAAATTATATAAAATATAATATAAATATAAATATATAAAATATATAAAATATAAAATAACCATTTGTCATTTATTTTCTATTAATTTTTCATGTTCACTCATGCGGCTCTGTCATTCACTAATGACTTGGATTTTTCATGCCGACTGCATCGTTCCTTCCCCGTGGGAGACAAATCTTACAGAACGCGTGACCCATCCTGCTCCTCTTCAGGAAAGTAAATTCGTCATCTTCGTCATCACCCCTTAAAACAATTACTGAAGCGAGACGGCGCACGCGTTACGGCGACAGATTTAAATTGTGAGTGCACTATATCTCGTCGCAAATGGTGCTTAACCACGGCGGGTCTCAAGCACAGGAGACTCCCAATTTCTAAATGACACACACTTGGCTCACAGCGCAAAGTTGTGTTAAACTTGCTTTGTCTAAAGCAGGCACACACATACGAGT
This sequence comes from Brienomyrus brachyistius, assembly GCF_023856365.1. Classification (NCBI taxonomy): domain Eukaryota; kingdom Metazoa; phylum Chordata; class Actinopteri; order Osteoglossiformes; family Mormyridae; genus Brienomyrus; species Brienomyrus brachyistius. Next base: position 58,035 of record NW_026042642.1, on the reverse strand, counting down.
ATGATCCTGATAGGTAACTAAGCTATCGGTCTTATGTCCAAGCGCAACATAATTTAGGTTAGAACCTCATAACAAGTATTCCCGTTCGCTAATAGAGAGATCTCTCCCAGGATATATAGAAACGGAGACACTCGTCCGAATTGAACCTGGAAACAAAGCGCTACATCTGAGAATCTCGTCAGACATAGGGTTAAAGTTTACTGCAGTTTAATACGAAAGAACTACAATGAAATCACCGAAAATAAAACAAAATAATATAACTACTAATAATAGAAATAAAAATAACTATAATAAGCCCATATGATCCCGCTTAAATGCCTTCAGATTGCCATGAGTGCGACTTTTGCAACCAGTTGACAGTAGCGCTTCTTCACTGCACGTTCGGTCATAAAAAGTTTAAATTGTGTGCTCAGAATAAGTTTAAACCTTGTGCCTTGTGATTATTAACCAATTTTTATGCTGAATGGTCGGCTCAAACTCAATTGCGAAACACCGTGAGTCTGTTAATGTGTGACTTAAATGGAACTCATTAATAACCAGTATCACGTAATAACCTGGGTTAGAATAGAAGGCTTGTCCAACGAGCTGCGTCACCAGGTAATGTAAACGATCGGTAGCGAAGCTCCCCTCACGGCCAATGAGAGAGAGTCTCGCGATATTTCAGGCGAATTTGAGGTTTCAGAGCGTAGATCGCACAGGCAGGGATTCTTGTGAGCACTCAATGAACGGAGGCTGAAGTTGTGTAAAAGACATGCATTTATTCCTATAACTAACATAAGACAGACATTACACCTAACAAACAATAAACACGAAATAACGGAGTGGACACAAACAATGTAATCATGAAAATGCAATGACCAGATTTAAAATGAGTAACCTTAAAAGGGAAAATACTGTTCTGCAAAGCAAGCAATTTGTGGAAATACTGTCCTAAAGTAATATAGCAGGTGAATAGGAGTTTAGGTTGTTATAAATGAAAGGAAGTTTGTTTACTTGGTTGCAGAGTGGGGGGGGGGGGGGGTCTTGGCAGTTGGTTGCGGAGGCTGATGAGCTGATGGGTGATGGCACTCAGGGAGGCGCGGTGTTTGCAGCGGTTGTTGGAGTGGAGCCCCTCTGATTCCCTCTCCTGGTGAAGCTTGGGCTTGGTTGCAGTTCTCTGTCCAGCTGGGTCTTCACTGATAGGCTTCAGGAGGGCTTCTTGTGGGCTTCTCTTCTCTTGGGCTGATGTTCTCTGCCTCTCTTCGTGCTGATGGTCTTTTGTTTTCTCCTCCCTTCTGTTTCTCCTCTCCTGGCTTTGTTCTGAGGTGCCAGGTTTTATAGTGTAAAGTTCGTGAATAGGAGTGACCAGGAATTCGACTCCTGGACCAATGGCTGACCATCCATTTGGCGGGCTTTCGGAAGGGGGTCTGTATCAGTCCTTTTGAGATTTATGACCAGAGTGATTTCCCTTGTATTGATGATTTTCGTTAGGCTGGTGTAACTTTTGATATATTCACTTTCGTGGTAACCACTGACCAGATTTGGAAACTGGAGTGATTTTCCATCGGTTTGATACCAAACATGCCATAGCAGCCTAGCGGTTCACACCTCATACCATCTGTAATGATTAATTAATGATTACTTATATTATGTCGTTATGTTATATTACTCACACCTTATTTTATGCCTCACAATCTATATAATTGTAAATATACTGTGTAGCTGCTGGCGCGTTCCAAACTAAATCTCATTGTACTTACAATGTCAATAAAAACATCCATCCATCCATCTAGGCAGGCCAGTGTCGCCTCCATCCTTCCTGAAGTCAGTGATTCCTTTGTCTTTGTGCTGTTTAGTGCCAAATTGTTTGCTGAACTCCAACCTATCAGTTTCTGGACCTCATCTCTGTAAGCTGACTCATAAGAACCAAAGAGATTTACAAATGAGAGGAGGCCATTCGGCCCATCAAGCTCCTTTGAGGAGAACTTAGCTAATAGCTCAAAAATCTTATCTAGCTCTGATTTCAAAGAACCCAGGGTTTTAGCTTGTGTTACAATAACAGGAAGACTATTCCATACTCTAACTACACGCTGTGTACAGAAATGCTTCATCAAATTCGTTTTAAAATGTTCTCCAGCTAATTTCCACTTATGGCCACGAGTTCTGGTATTTAAACTAACATTGAAATAGCCATTTGGCTGAACAGCATCCAGACCTGTTAGAATCTTAAACACCTGGATTATGTCCCCCCTTAGTCTCCTTTGCTCGAGGCTAAACAGATTCAGCTCAGCTAACCTCTCCTCATTAGACATTCCTCTAAGACCAGGAATCATTCTCGTTGCCCTACGTTGCACCTTTTCCAAGGCAGCAATGTCCTTCTTAAGGTATGGTAACCAAACCCGCACACAATATTCTAGGTGGGGTCTTACCAAGGAATTATATTATCGTAGCATCACTTGCCTTGTCTTAAACTCCACACACCTAGAGATGCAATGTGCCTTCTCGCGTGGTGTTCCTGCAGAGGGAGTCTGTGAGTGCTGGAGATTGGGGGAGGGGGCAGTGTGGCTATGTCTGCTCTGTGTTCCTCCAGACGAGCAAAGAAGCTGTTTAGCTCCTTTGCTAAAAGGGCGTTGCTGTTAACAGTGACGGTGTTGTTGCCTTTGAAGTTTGTAATGTGTTGTATTCCCTGCCACACCCACTGTGGGTTGTTGTATGTGAAGTAGACCTCTATTTTCTGTTTCTCTGCCTGCCTGGCAACCTTGATGCCCCTATTCAGGTTAGCTCTGGCTGCACTCTGTGTTCTTGACTGCGCTGTCTTGTCCTGTAGTATTGTATTGTTGCTCTTGTGTTTATCTTGCACTTTCTCCCTCTGTTTGTGCTCCTTTCACTCTGTATAGTTCTATCTTGCCCGCACTTGTGTCATCTTGTGTTGTTTCTGTTTTTCTTCTTTGTGTTGCACCGTGGTCCAGGAGGAACAATGTTTCCTTTCACTGTGTACTGTGTATATTGCTGAAATAACAATAAACCCACTTGACCACCTGCCTCAATTCATCCTGAAGAGTTTTCCAATGTTGTTCAAAGGTCTGTTTGTTTCGAGTGAAGGACACGCCCCTGGACGTGCTGGATAAGGGGACCACAGATCAGTGTCCTCAGTCCTGCTTCTCCCTTCAAAGCTGAGAGGAAGATGACCCGCCTGCTGCTTCTGGTTTTGGCTTATGGAGCTCTGCTTATCTCCACAGAGGCCCAGCAAGATTACCACAGTCTCCCTGCACTCACAAGACGGCCATTAAACTCGCAGTCGAAAATGCTCATCAAGGAACCCGTCAGCACATGAATTTCTATAACATCCAGGGCCGTCCGAAGGTAACTGCTGAGAAAGTGTTTACAAAAGTGTGAAACTTTCATCATCTGCAAGCTGAACTAATGAGTATCACATTGATTTTGATGTTTTAATTTCAATGCATATGATGCTTAATGTCTCTTCACAATGAAAGTGATGGTTGTATATCTCAGCCCTGGTCAATTTTACCTTCTCACAGTTTCTCTCTGAATCTGCTGCAGTCAAGTCTGTGACAGTTTGCCATTTTTTGGGTGATTATTGTTTGTTATATTGCCTTTAAAACAGTTGTAGGCAATTTTGTATATAACGTGTTTATGTGATTTAGATCAGCAGTGAATACATTGACATTGAGATTCTCTTGAGAGCAACAAAATGTCCAAAGTCAACTGCAACAGACCATCGGGCTGACTGTATTTTCATGGACAAGAGGGTAAGTAAAGAGTCACTGTGACTGTGAGCATTGGACATATCAGTTAGCAAATTAATTTAGGTTCATGTTAACTTTTTTGATGCCCTGCGGGGGAAAGTTAGCCAACAATAAAGTAACAAATACATAGGTGGCCTCAAAGAGCCAGTTCCTTCACCTTATTCTCAAATTTTAGTAGGTTTACAGGCTTAAAGGCTGGATTACCAGGCAGAAGCAAATGCTAATCATCTGAGGGGTGACCTGTAGATTATGCTTCGAGCTATGAACCCTAGCTGGCCTTATTTAAAGACCTGTGGGCTGTACTACAAAGCGGGTTTTACATACCCAGAGTTAACTCAATCGAGCCAGGTTAACTAAAACTCATTGTTGAAATCAGCCTTAAATGGCAGTGTGGTGTTTTGTGGTGAAAGGGCAGGACTTAACTCTTGTTTTAATTAGAAAGCCAGTAATTAAACCTGGTCAGAGCAGGGTAGATGTGCAGTGTGAATTACCCTTTAAATTTACCTCTTTAAATAGTGAACTACAGGACCACTTAGCTTGATCGGAGGACAGTATTTTAATACAGAGCAGTGTTCAGTTAAACGGGATTTGTTGTTCATACTTTTAGATGAACTTGCTTTGTATAATATAGCCTTATGGTGACCCTGCTTTGGAAGCTCTTTCCTCTAAAATTGTTCTGTGTCATTAAACCCTGCACTCCAGCAGCTCTGCCTTAAATCATTAGATATATCTTTACTACACCTTCTCTCACTGTATTTATTGCCCACCACTCTTTAAATACTGTTTTTGTGTGTCTGTGTGTTTTTGCAGCCATTCATTAACTGTAGAGTTTGCAGCAGACGGTCTGGTAATGATCTTACACATCCATCAAATGACTGTGTACCAAACAAGAAAGTGGATGAAGTAAGTGTAGAGAGTCTTAGCATTATGGAAATGTAACAGGTGTGTGAATTGTGTCTAAACATGTGGTTAAACTTTGATTGTGTTTGTACATGCAAAAATTTGATCAGAGTACTGTTTATTAATGACAATGTTACTTTTAATCTGAACAACAGTGGCAGCACCAAGGAAAAGCTTGGGGGGGGGGGCTCTAGCTCCTCCTCCAATGACCATAGTACCCCCACAGCACCCCCAAAATATTGGTTTCATTTTTTCTTTAACTATCTGTAAAATCTGTATATTGTGTAAGACATTTTTGCGGTTTTTACAGCATACTTGTAGTGTATTTTTTCTTCAAAGTACACATAGAGGCTCTGTGAGCTAGACGTTAGAATTTTATATTTTATCCTATTTTATCCATGCTGTAGCTTATCGTGCTGTGTGCTTCTATACACCATCTACATAAGCTGAAAAGCTAAAGCACCCGGTCTAAATAATCTCACTCCCCTATAGCACCTGTAGCATTAAGTCACTGGCGCTGCCACTGCTGAATAAACGACTCCAATCTGACTAAACCGCTTAACTTTTCCTCCCCATGTTACATTTCAGGACAAACGACGTAATATGTGTCCTTCTGATAAACCTCTTCTCAGACCTAAAACTGCCTTGGCTTCCAAGGACACTAAAGAAGCTGAAGGAGACCGTCTGGCTGTTTCTGATGGCTGATGGTCCTGCAATGTGGACCAGAGGAGGAAACTGGGAGGGAAAATGCTTTGCTTTATATCATGCCCACCCAAAGCCCCCAGTGAGTAAGCCATAGGCGCCGATAGCATGGAAAAACTCCCAAGAAGGAAGAAACCTTGGGAGGGACCAAACTCAAAGGGGGAGCCCATCCTCCTGGGGCCGGCAAAGTGTAGGTGCAGGATCACAAAAAAACTTGACGAGAGAAACGAGAGAATTCGACTGTCCCTCACAAAAACTGTAAAGTTTTAGTGGCTAAATTGCTTTTTCTATGCCTTTTCAAACAGGAGGAGATTTGTTTGGCTATACGTAGAAATTTTCTATACAATTTAGACAGCACAGAATCATTAACCTACTTTAATGCATTTATTAATACAACCACATATTTCACACATTTTGACATCAGTCATGCAGTGAAGATACAGTCTCTTTATTTCTTGACGCCAACCCTCCCCATTAATCCGGGCTTGGGACCGACACCTAGTTGAGCTGGCTTTCTCCCTTAAGTGGCTGGGTTAGGCTAAACTATGTACATATTTATGAAGACTACTATAAATTTATAAAGACCTCCCTAAATATGTAGTCTAACAAAACGCAGTTTAAAGAAGGTAGCCTACCTGGTAAACAAAGAAATTAAAAGGCCCACAGCATATAATCGGGCTATATCCAAGCAGTTTTTAAGAACGTAACCTACATGGCGAAATTGAATTACTTTCTGGACCAACAAACGCAACCAGACATGAACATTATGCACCTTCCTAGTCTTGATGTATGTCGTCATACAGATGAGGACGTTAAGGCAGCCTTTAGGTCCGACCCATCATGCACTGCAGTTTTTTGCAAATTCCTCAGATGGAAAACCATTAAATACCTCTTCTATTACCTTATATTACCTTATATTCATGTAATAAATATACAAATATCAATTAGTTGGAAATCAGCCAGACAGACGTAATTACTACAAATGGTTTCCACTGTATTTGTGACTCTGAGTGCCGCAGGCTTGGATGCAGTGCCGCACCATTTTGTAAGGCATGCACTGGCCAATCATGTAGCACTTCTCTCATAAATATTAATGAGACATCACCTACCACCCTGCAAAAAAGAAATTTGCCGCTCGTCCCCCTGCACATGAACCAACATGGCTGTGTCAACCAGCGGAGCTCCGGAGCCTCTGGAGAAACACGCGGCAAAAAAGGCTCGCATACGGTCTTCCAGAGTTTGGGAATACTTCAGTCATGACACCTTTTCTGCGCCTCTACTGTAGCTGGCGTTAATGACGCTGTTTCAGCCATTTTATATTTTCTGTTTACTTATTCTGTCATGTAAGACTGAGACAAATTATCGTTTACGACTATTCTTACACACTGTAGCCTGACTTGCTGACTTAAGTAAGCTTAACTATAAGCTACCTTTGCTAGTGTTTGTGAATAACATGTTTCTCTAGTTATGAAATTATTCCATGTTTTAGCATCTGTTTCAACATTAAAGTCAAATTGGTATATTGAAATATGTAAAAACTATTGAACTATTAGCTTAAGTCTAACATAGAAAATCCTACTGAATCTCTTAAGATTTTCCTTTTTTGTTAATGCACTAATGTTTAAGAAGTGTCTTAAATTGAATTTCAGATTTGTGTGTGGGTGGGAGTGGGTGAATTGTATTAAATTCATACATTCATTCTTTTGGCTCAGACATTACTGACCTAAAACAAATTGAGGCATTGGGTAAGTGCTTAAATTAGCTACTAAATGGCAAAAAATATTCTAAATATCACATTTTCCATTCTTCGGTATAATTTTAATGAATCACCTATGCTGCCAAACATTAACGCATAGATTGTCACAACACTCTATGTTTTAGTTCTTCTTTATGTGTATAGGACGGTGTGATGGTTCTGGTGGTGGGTGTGGCCGACGCTGCTCGCGATGTTTGGCTATGCTGCAGTCCCAGGGACCAAGTTGGAACACATTTCCACCTTCAAGCTTAGGTGGAAAAACGGCACCGAGACCCAGCAGCAGGACAACTTCTTGTCCAGACAACCAGCCCTGCTTCATCATTGAAGTAAGCCCTGTGAACAGGAGCGAGATGTACTTCTGCAGTGGATGTTATAGCGGAAAGAACATCCCCATCCTCACGTCTGCCGGAGTGCCCCCTCAAGTGGGTGTGTGACTTAACTCGATGGATGAATTGGACAGAATGTACTGTTACTAGAGGTCGACCGATATGGGTTTTTCAAGTCAAGGGTCAGGCGATGGCCGATATATGCTGCTGATTTTTTTTGGCCGATAATTGGACGTTTTCCCCTCTATTTGCATGGTAAAATATCACACTAATAATAACAAACGATACACAAAATTTCTCAATTTAGCATTTATTGAATACTCAACTTGGAAACAATAACACATTTATAAACAATAAAAATAGCAGCATCAGAATCTCTGTTAGTGCACAATATAGCAGCAAACTCCTCATGTTTGACGGAAGGAAATTTGTAAACAATACAAAAAGGAATAAGCATGTTATCTTTAGTTGTAATCCCACTTCCAGTCCCTGAGTCTTACTCACCACACTCATACTTCACAGCAAACAGACAGCAGTTAATTAACCAGAAGAGAAAAATGCAAAAACACAACAGAACTTGTAAATAATAACAAACTAATAGACAATAAAAATAGCAGCATCAGAATCTCTATTAGTGCCAAATATAGCAGCAAACTCCTCATGTCTGACGGAAGGAAAATTTGTAAATACACAAAGGAATGAGCACATCTTCAGTTTTAATCCCATTTCCAGTCCCTGAGTCTTCCTCATCCCACAAGCAGGCAAGGCATGTCACCCCGGTTGTGTGACACTTATTTTATATAATAAAATAAGTGCCCCCTGCGGCCCCAGAGCCCGAGCAGCCGTCTCCGCTGCCTGCAGCTACCGCGCCCACGTCCGAGGCGCTTTCCCTGCCTGCAGCTCCCGGGCAGGCGCCCCCTCTGCAGCCTGCAGCTCCAGTCCCTGGCCCCACTCCAGTCCCTTCTCCCCCTGTGACTCTGGTACCCTCACCCCGACGAGCCCGACCCCGGCCGCAGGTCCTTATGTCTGTGTCCCATAAGGGGAGAGGACACAGACGCACGGCTGGGGTCCCACCCGCCCAGCCCCCTGGCTCGCCCTCCCTCGCCGGCGCTAGGGCTTGGTCGGCACCTGCGGGTCCTGGCCCTCCGGGTCGGCTGTCGTCTGCGGGTCCCCCTCCGCGGCCTCGTCGCCCTGCCTCGGTCCCTCCTCCAGCGTCTTATCGGTTGCCTGCGGGCCCCCCGACGGCGGCTCCTCATTCGCCTGCTGGTCCTCCCGCTCTGGCGTGTCGGAGGACGTCGCCGTCTGCTGCGGCTCCCCCTCTCTCCTTGCCCTCGCCAGGGTCCCTTCCAGCTCCTTCGTCCCCTTCCCTGGTCTCCCCTCCGACTCCCTCCTTCGTCCCTGCGTCTGTCCCTCACCCCGTCTCCTCGGCCCCTCCGGCTCCGGCCTCCCGGCCGCCTGCAGCCCTTCCGGCTGCCTCCCGTCGCCCGCTGGGTCTCCCTCGGGCTCCTCTTGGTTCCCCCTCCTTCTCTCCCTGGCCTCCCGTCTTTGTCCCTCCTGCCTCTGCTCCCCCTCGCTTTGTTCCTCCTGTCTCTGTCCCTCCTCTCTTTGTCCCTCGTCCCTCTGGCTTCTGCTCCTCTTTCCCCGATGTTCCCTTCGTTCACTCCCGGTCCTTTTGTCCTGCCTGTTCCCTCCGTGTCCCCCTTTCTGATCTGTTTCTCTGCCTTTCCTGTCTTATGTCAAGTCTTGTCCTGGCTCCTTCCCCTGTGCCAGTTCTGTCTGTCCGTTCTGTTCCCTGTCCCTCATTAATGAGGTTTTATATAGATATACATATATGCCCGGCTTGTCCGCTCCTCGTGTGTGCCACGCCCCCTGATTACCCACGTGTGCTTCCCTGATCGTCTCCTGCTTTGCCCGATTACTTTGATTAGTCATGACCTATTTTAAGTCCTGGTCTTACCTGTTTGCCCTGTCCGTCATTGTAGTTTGTCAATGCCTGCGTTCCGTCCTGCTCTACCCGCTCCGTTTCCCCGATTAAAGACCCGTTTTCACAAACACAAAAAAAACTATATGTATACATATACATACACTGAACAAAAATATAAACGCAACACTTTTGTTTTTGCTCCCATTTTTCATGAGATGGACTTAAAGATCTACAATTCATTCCAGATACACAATATTACCATTTCTCTCAAACATTTCTCACAAATCAGTCTAAATGTGTGATAGTGAGCACTTCTGCTTTGCTGAGATAATCCATCCCACCTCACAGGTGTGCCACATCAAGATGCTGATCTGACATCATGGGTAGTGCACAGGTGTACCTTATACTGCCCACAATAAAAGGCCACCCTGGAATGTGCAGTTTTGTCTCACAGCAAAATGCCACAGATGCCACAAGCATTGAGGGAGCGTGCAATTGGCATGCTGACAGCAGGAATGTCAACCAGATCTGTTGCTCGTGCATTGAATGTTCATTTCTCAACCATAAGCCGTCTCCAAAGGCGTTTCAGAGAATATGGCAGTACATCCAACCGGCCTCACAACCGCAGACCACGTGTAACCACACCAGCCCAGGACCTCCACATCCAGCAGGTTCACCTCCAAGATCGTCTGAGACCAGCCACTCAGACAGATGATGCACGGCCCCATGTTGCAAGGATCTGTACACAGTTCTTGGAAGCTGAAAATGTCCCAGTTCTTGCATGGCCAGCATACTCACCGGACATGTCACCCGTTGAGCATGTTTGGGATGTGCTTGACCGGCGTATACGACAGCGTGTACCAGTTCCCACTAATATCCAACAACTTCGCACAGCCATTGAAGAGGAGTGGACCAACATTCCACAGGCCACAATTGACAATCTGATAAACTCTATGCGAAGAAGATGTGTTGCATTGTATGAGGCAAATGGTGGTCACACCAGATACTGACCGGTTCTGAGTCCCCAGACCCCCAATAAAGCAAAAAACTGCACATTCCAGGGTGGCCTTTTATTGTGGGCAGTATAAGGTACACCTGTGCACTACCCATGATGTCAGATCAGCATCTTGATGTGGCACACCTGTGAGGTGGGATGGATTATCTCAGCAAAGCAGAAGTGCTCACTATCACACATTTAGACTGATTTGTGAGAAATGTTTGAGAGAAATGGTAATATTGTGTATCTGGAATGAATTGTAGGTCTTTAAGTCCATCTCATGAAAAATGGGAGCAGAAACAAGAGTGTTGCGTTTATATTTTTGTTCAGTATATATATTTATGGGTGTATCGAGACTAGATGGTCAGTATGGATAACTAAGGTGCACTAAAACTGGGTGAGCAGGCAAGGCATGTCACCCAGGTTGTGTGACAATTATTTTATATAAATGTATATATGTATATATATATTCCATCCACCATCCCTCCTTTACGGAGAACTGCGTTATTTTTCTTTTCTATTGCTAATAAAAAAACTATATATATGTACATATATATATATATATATATAAATATATATATATATATATATATATATATATGGGTGTATCGAGACTAGATGGTCAGTATGGATAACTAAGGTGCACTAAAATTGGGTGAGCAGGCAAGGCATGTCACCCAGGTTGTGTGACAATTATTTTATATATATGCATATACATATTCCATCCACCATCCCTCCTTTATGGAGAACTGCGTTATTTTTATTGTCTATTGCAAAAAAAAAACAGAAAAACTATATATATATATATATATATATATATATATATATATATATATATATATATATACATATATATTCATGGGTGTATCGAGACTAGATGGTCATTCTGGATAACTAAAGTGCACTAAAATTGGGTGAGCAGGCAAGGCATGTCACCCAGGTTGTGTGACAATTATTTTATATAAATGTATATATATATATATATATATATATATATATATATATATATATATATTCCATCCACCATCCCTCCTTTACGGAGAACTGCGTTATTTTTCTTTTTTATTGCTAATAAAAAAACTATATATATATACATATATATTTATGGGTGTATCGAGACTAGATGGTCATTATGAATAACTAAGGTGCACTAAAATTGGGTGAGCAGGCAAGGCATGTCACCCCGGTTGTGTGACAATTATTTTATATATATATTCCATCCACCATCCCTCCTTTACGGAGGACTGCTTTATTTTTAATATCCATTGCGAAAAAAAAACACAAGAAAAAGAAAAAATATCTATATATATACATATATATATATATATATATATATATGGGTGTGTCGAGACTAGATGGTCAGTATGGATAACTAAAGTGCACTAAAATTGGGTGAGCAGGCAAGGCATGTCACCCAGGTTGTGTGACAATTATTTTATATAAATGTATATATATATATATATATATATATATATATATATATATATATATATATATATATATATATATATATATATATTCCATCCACCATCCCTCCTTTACGGAGAACTGTGTTATTTTTCTTTTCTATTGCTAATAAAAAAACTATATATATGTACATATATATATATATATATATGGGTGTATCGAGACTAGTTGGTCATTATGGATAACTAAGTTGCACTAAAATTGGGTGAGCAGGCAAGGCATGTCACCCAGGTTGTGTGACAATTATTTTATATATATGTATATATATATTCCATCCACCATCCCTCCTTTATGGAGAACTGCGCTATTTTTATTGTCTATTGCAAAAAAAAAAAAAAAAAAAAACAATACATATATATACATATATATTTATGGGTGTATCGAGACTAGATGGTCATTATGAATAACTAAGGTGCACTAAAATTGGGTGAGCAGGCAAGGCATGTCACCCCGGTTGTGTGACAATTATTTTATATATATATTCCATCCACCATCCCTCCTTTACGGAGAACTGCGTTATTTTTATTGTCCATTGCGAAAAAAAAAAAAACTATATATATACATATATATTTATGGGTGTATCGAGACTAGTTGGTCATTATGGATAACTAAGTTGCACTAAAATTGGGTGAGCAGGCAAGGCATGTCACCCAGGTTGTGTGACAATTATTTTATATATATGTATGTATATATTCCATCCACCATCCCTCCTTTACGGAGAACTGCGTTATTTTTCTTTTCTATTGCTAATAAAAAAACTATATATATGTACATATATATATATATATTTATGGGTGTATCGAGACTAGTTGGTCATTATGGATAACTAAGGTGCACTAAAATTGGGTGAGCAGGCAAGGCATGTCACCCCAGTTGTGTGACAATTATTTTATATAAATGTATATATATATTCCCTCCACCACCCCTCCTTTACGGAGGACTGCTTTATTTTTAATATCCATTGCGAAAAAAAAACACAAGAAAAAGAAAAAATATCTATATATATACATATATATATATATATATATATATATATATATATATATGGGTGTGTCGAGACTAGATGGTCAGTATGGATAACTGAGGTGCACTAAAATTGGGTGAGCAGGCAAGGCATGTCACCCAGGTTGTGTGACAATTATTTTATATATATGCATATACATATTCCATCCACCATCCCTCCTTTACGGAGAACTGCGTTATTTTTATTGTCTATTGCAAAAAAAAAACAGAAAAACTATATATATATATATATATATATATATATATATATATACATATATATTCATGGGTGTATCGAGACTAGATGGTCATTATGGATAACTAAAGTGCACTAAAATTGGGTGAGCAGGCAAGGCATGTCACCCAGGTTGTGTGACAATTATTTTATATAAATGTATATATATATATATATATTCCATCCACCATCCCTCCTTTACGGAGAACTGCGTTATTTTTCTTTTCTATTGCTAATAAAAAAACTATATATATATACATATATATTTATGGGTGTATCGAGACTAGATGGTCATTATGAATAACTAAGGTGCACTAAAATTGGGTGAGCAGGCAAGGCATGTCACCCCGGTTGTGTGACAATTATTTTATATATATATTCCATCCACCATCCCTCCTTTATGGAGAACTGCGTTATTTTTATTGTCTATTGCAAAAAAAAAAACAAAAAAAACTATATATATATACATATATATTTATGGGTGTATCGAGACTAGATGGTCATTATGAATAACTAAGGTGCACTAAAACTGGGTGAGCAGGCAAGGCATGTCACCCAGGTTGTGTGACAATTATTTTATATATATGTATATATATATTCCATCCACCATCCCTCCTTTACGGAGAACTGCGTTATTTTTATTGTCTATTGCAAAAAAAAAAACAAAAAAAACTATATATATATATACATATATATATATGGGTGTATCGAGACTAGAAGGTCATTATGCATAACTAAAGTGCACTAAAATTGGGTGAGCAGGAAAGGCATGTCACCCCAGTTGTGTGACAATTATTTTATATATATGTATATATATATATATATTCCCTCCACCACCCCTCCTCTACGGAGGACTGCTTTATTTTTATTTCCATTGCAAAAATAAAAAATTTTAAAACACAAAAAAAAAAAAAAACGAAAATAATAATAATAAAAATAATTTTGAATGTGTATTCAAATAAGTTTGAATGTGTGTGAACTATATATAAATATATATATACACATGCATATACAGAAATATATACACACACACACATATATATATATATATACACACACACACACAGACACACACTCACATAAACACATACACACACTGTGTACAGTCTTATGCAAAGGTTTGGCACCCCTTGACAAATAACATCTTTTCAATTACAAAAGCAACAATATCAGTTAATACAGTCTCTTTAGGAACTGGGGGAAAAATACACAATATTTTCAGCAAACATTGATGAATAGTTACTTTTTATGCCATAAATTGAACAAAATTACAAAATAAAAACATTATTATGGCACTCTGCAAAAGTTTGGGCACCCTACGTAATCAGTACTTAGTAACACCTCCTCTGCCAGATATCACAGCTTACAAGCGCTTCTTATAGCCAGCTGAAAGGCTTTCAGTTCTTGTACTTGGGATTTTCTCACATTCTTCCTTGCAAAAGGCTTCTAGTTCTGTAATATTCTAATATATCAAGGGCTGTATTGTCAAATAGGAGATCGGCAGCATTCTCCCACCTGAGAAAACTGTACTACAATGCCCTTGATAGTGTGTAGAAACACACTCGTCAGCTCTAGTCCTCCTGTAACAACGCAAAAGGACTGGCAACCCTCAGGTATTTATGCGTGCGATTGTATGATAAATTCACCCTGACAGTCTCACACTTCTCTTGGTACCAACAGGTCTCATGGAATATATAAAAGGCAACTGCAACAATTATACTCGGCACTAAACATCGAGGCACGGAAATGCAGCAGAGCTTGTGTATTTCTCAGGATGCATTCTAGTAAAATGCCCGGAAAATGAGCTAAAGACATATTTCAAGGGGCACTATATAAAACCGATGGAAATTTTACTGATTAAATAAAAGGAAAAGCATCGTTTGAAAAATCACAAATGTTTCTAAGATTCAATGCATCGCTTTTTGACCACATCATAGCGATGAACACATCATTGTTCCTGACAATGTCCTAATACAGAAATAAAACTTTATGTTGGTAAACTCAAAAAGCCTTCAGCTGTCACACTGGCTAACGATCTCAAACGATTATAAAGCAGCATTTTGAAAAGCGCTGTTTTAAAATAACAGATACAACACTTACCTTGTCTTCTGGCCAAATGCTTTTCACGGCTTGGCACTCCAACGGTGCTGAAACGAAATTTGTATTTCCTCCTACCTCGTTGGCCCTTCAGTTCTTCTTTTCTCCCTTTGGATGTTTTTTTCCTTCTTCTTTGGATATTGTTTTTTATTTTTGTTTGTTTTTTTTTACTTTGCATGTTTTTCCTTCTTCGGATATTATTTTTTTGGCTTATTTTTTTAGACGATGTTTTTTTCGTCTTCTTTAAAAATTGATTTTTTTCGTCTTCTTTAAATATTGTTTTTTTTTTCATCCTTTTGATGTTGTTTTACGGAACAAGAGCCGTACAGTGCTACTCTATCAGGAGGTAGCGCCAACTGAACGCCTTGAAGCAGTACCCAGCTCTTTTATAGGGAGCGTCAACCCGAAGTCAAGTTCTAGAACGTTGCACTCACTTTTCATTGGTTTCCCAGCTATGCTGTCAGAATAATGTTTGCTGATTGGTCGAAAATTTTAAAACGTACCCGAGTACTGTAAAAAAAACTCAAGATCTTGCTACCCTACGGAGCACCCATAAGGTGATTTTTTTTATACGTTATATGCAGCTATTTGTAGCAGGCCGTAATTAGACTAATCCACCCTTTGTCAATAAAGCCAACAAGAGAACAGGTTGCCCAAAGTTTGCTCAGGTACACGCCACAGCACAACCTTAAAAACACATCCAGCACAAATCACACTAGTGAATGACACAGCAAATCACAGCAATAAAAAAGACCCCTATGGGCAATCCAGCACCCAGACTACAGGTGCCAAAAGGCCCAGCCTGCCTAATAATGAACCCAAAATATACATACAACAAAGAAAAAGACACAAACAAAAAAGAAAATAAAACTAGCCAGCTGCTCCCACTAAACCCCGCTCCCGAGGCCACTAAGCCGGCTGGCTTGATAATACACGATACAACCTCAGATAAAACATATTAAAGCAACACCAGGGAGGTTTACAACCTGATCCTTAAAATTATCGACCCGTAATTCCACCTTGAAAACCCCTAAAGAACAGTAGTTTACCCCATGACTCACTGCCCCATTCAAACAAAAAAAAAACAGGTTTTTGGGGTAACCTTTAGGTCAGCTCTTCAAAACCAGGTATGAGGACTCTTCAGCTAATCAGTCCTCTAATTAGAAATCTAATTAGGGAGTTGCAGCGAAAACCTGCATACACACCGGCCCTTTGCGGATAAGATTGTTCACCCCTGAAACAAGCAAACAGAAAGGCTGCTACACTGCAAATTCAATATGCCCGCCGATGCTCCACCAAATCTATCAGGACCCTGCCTGTCTTTCCCGTGCCTGCTCCTTTGCCAATATGCCCTACCATCGGAACATGCACAGCCATCTCGCCCCGGCTATGCCTCCAGTCCGAACTGCAGTTCCTATACCTGCCTATAATTGCCTGGCTACAATCCATCCCCCAAAATGAAATTGATGACCCAACGATCACAGCTAAGAATTCTATCCCCAAACCACTGGTCTTCCTCCCCAACCGAACGATCATTCACTGACCGTGGTAACTTATAAGGGTTGGTATGATGACCAGTGGTGGACCTCACCGAACGTTTAACTGGTCTCTACACCTCGGGGGGGACATAACCTCCTCCATTATACGAGGCCTACTTGTGGATGCTCTATTGCGACCCCTCCCACCAGCCCTGTCCCCGTAAAATCACAGAGTCCTCATCCGATTCCATTTCTGTTGCCCCTGTGGGCAACCCAGACTCAGGAGACATTACCAGAACATCTTCCCCTGACATAACAACCCCCTGTGGTACTGGACGCAACTCTGTTCGGTGAACTTGACGGACAACCCCGTCCCCCTCCATTGGAGTTGCAGAGTAAACTGCACCCTGATCTTGGGGACACCGAACTACCATATACAAACAGGCATCCCAATGATCCTGTATTTTACCTCGAACATGGTTCCGCAAACACACCAGCTGACCTTCATCAAACCCCTAATCATTAACCAACTCATTGTGTTTCCGATTTCGTGGTGTGGCTTGTTCCTCCAACTAAGCCTTCACATACTCTTGAAGCACCTGCAAACTTTCCTGATGGTTTTGTACCCATTCCTCCAAAGGTCCACCATACTGACTGATCCCGGCAGGAGCCTGAAGATAGTGTATCGGTAATCGAGGCTCACAGCCAGACCTTAAATAAAAAGGCATCATCCAGTCATTTGGTGGGGTGTAGTATTGTAAGCTTCTCTGCTGGAGGAAGTGTGTGAAGCAAATTGTGCAAAAAAAATATTAAAGCAACACCAGGGAGGTTTACATCTAGATCCTTAAAATGATCGACCTGCAATTCCACCTTGAAAATCCAATTACCATATAAAGGATACAAGATGTAAAGATGACAAATGACATGGCACACATTTGTTGTTTAGACTGTTGTGTCAGGTTAATTGAAAGCTGAAGGATCTTAGTGTTTACTAGTCTAAGTAACAGAATGTCTAAACACTGTGCTTGCCTTTATGGGTTTTTAAGCAGAACATATAGGTATAGAAACATATTAACATTACGTTTCACGATTCACTGACTGGAGAATAGGAGAATATACACATCAATATTACTACTTAAGTTAACTAACCCTAATCCCAACCCCTATTGGCACGGAGCCCGCCAGGGTTCAGGTGAGATATAAATCTGTAATCTGTATCAATGGTTTTGCTATCCATACCCACCCTATTAATGTTAGCTTCCCAGGGTTTCTTGTTAGACAAGCTCTGTGTCTCTCTATACCCCCATTTACTGCACGACTGATTGTCCATTTATAAAGAATCAAATAGGGTGAAGATGGTTTTAGTTTACAATTACTCTGGAAGGTGACCAGATTTAAAAAAACTAAATACCATGCCTACGTGTATGTAATCTCCATCACAGTCCCCATTTTCCCCATAATCCTCGTTTTGATAGTGCCAATTTGTGTAATGTGAGTTTTTTTTTTTTTTTAAAAACTGTTATAGAAGAACATACTGGATGCCACATGTGTACAATTACCCCTTTCTAATTAGTGGGGTCCGTTGTGTCAGCTACAGCCTTTACTAACATACACATAAGTATACAGTCTTACAGCACTTTTGTTTTCCTTTTGTATTTAATGGTTTTCCATTTAGGGGGCAGCATGGTGGTGCAGTGGTTAGCACTGTTGCCTCACACCTCTAGGGCCCGGGTTCGAGTCTCCACCTGGGTCACATGTGTGTGGAGTTTGCATGTTCTACCCATGTCATCGTGGGGTTTCCTCCGGGTACTCTGGTTTCCCCCACAGTCCAAAAACATGCTGAGGCTAATTGGAGTTGCTAAATTGCCCATAGGAGTGTATGCGTGAGTGAATAGTGTGTGAGTGTGCCCTGCGATGGGCTGGCCCGCCATCCTGAGTTGTTCCCTGTCTCGTGCCCATTGCTTCCGGGATAGGCTCCAGACCCCCCGCGATCCAGTAGGATAAGCGGTTTGGAAAATGGATGGATGGATGGATGGACAGTTTTCCATTTGAGGAATTAGCAAAAAACTGCAGTGCATG
The DNA here is from genome assembly GCF_023856365.1 of Brienomyrus brachyistius. Lineage (NCBI taxonomy): Eukaryota > Metazoa > Chordata > Actinopteri > Osteoglossiformes > Mormyridae > Brienomyrus > Brienomyrus brachyistius. The sequence goes on along the minus strand of NW_026042642.1, from coordinate 39,326 downwards.
ATGGGTAGGATCTAAAGGCTGCCTAACGCCCTTAATTTGTTTGCAATTTCGCCAGGTAGGCTACCTTCTTTAAACTGCGTTTTGCTAGACTACACATTTCGAGATGTTTTATTGTAGTCTTGGTAAATATATATATATAGTTTAGCCTAACCCAGCCACTTAAGGGAGCAAGCCAGCTCAGGTAGGTGCCAGTCCCAAGCCCGGATTAATGGAGAGGGTTGGCGTCAAGAAATAAAGAGAAATAAAGACAACTAATACTCCTAGTTTGCGAGATCTGACTGCAATGGCAGCACTGCTACAAGGGTGTGGATAAATCTATACAAATATCACCTGCATGCACATTACTTCTTTTACAATAACCAACTCCTGATCCATACTGTTAGTCGTGAAAAAAAAAACTATCGTGTACATAGAGGCCCTGTGTAAAAAGATAACTGCCAAGGAAAAGATCAAAAACATTTATTTCAAGGATACAAAGTTTTTATGGTCATGTACAGTGTACAGTGCAATTCTTATTTGATTAACTTGAATGTCTCCACAGACTAGACGATTAAACAAATAAAGCAGCGCAACATTACAATAACTAATAACAAATAAACAAAGCTCACGAGTACTATTACAGTATTTATATCATTTATTTAAACTTAATTTTACCAGGTAAATTAACTACAAAGCAGTTACCACTGCTTTACCTGCTTCTCGGGAGAAATAGCAGATATACGTCATGTATGTGACTAAATTCTTAAGCCAATAAGGGCAAAGTTGTGTCGTAATGGAGGCGGATCCAGTTTGTGCAGCCGGTTAAAGACACTACGGGCATGTAAATGGAGAACGAAATTATAGTTATACCGAATCTCCTACACACAATACCAAGGTTACCAACTTTGGTCAGCTGACCGGAGTGAGACGTTCAATTCCCGTAAGATTTCTTTGCGCCAGCCTGAGAGTCTGAAAACACGTCACACCAGATGCATGAGAGATGGAAACCTGGGATATTCAGTCGAATCAGATCAAATATGATGCTAAGTTAGTACTAAGTTAAAATATGTTCCGGACTTGTAACATGCACCCATGATTTGGAACAGTCAGCAGGCTGTCTCTGGCCACGCCCCCTACACTCGGTCCGGCCCCTGGCTTTTCCTGAATTCTGATTCCTTTAGATAAACATTGACTTCATTGATATTGTTATTGATTTATCGACAGACCATCATACTTTTTAGACGTTATAATAACAACACTCTATTGATCCCCAAAGAGAGAAATTCTCTCCTTGCCTGCCCCCTCTTACTGTCCATGATACACAAGCACATATGTAGAAAAACGTCAGCTTGGAAGCCAAGGCTGGACTTAACCTACTCTATTCTGGTATTCTGTTCTCCCAAGTAAGGCATCCCAAGTTCGAATCCAACTTCCGACAAAAGTTCTTCAATCGCTACAGCACAATTTGAGCCACTGATCGGCTTTAATTGCTTTGTTTTATTTTTGCGTTTCAGGCAAAACTACATAACACTTAAAGACACTTCGGGCATGCAAATGGAGAACGAAATTATAGTTATACCGAATCTCCTACACACAATACCAAGGTTACCAACTTTGGTCAGCTGGCCGGAGTGAGACGTTTCTCAGGCGCCAGCCTGAGAGTCTGAAAACACGTCACACCAGATGCATGAGAGATGGAAACCTGGGATATTCAGTCGAATCAGATCAAATATGATGCTAAGTTAGTACTAAGTTAAAATATGTTCCGCACTTGTAACATGCACCCATGATTTGGAACAGCAGCATACCTGTCAAGGTTTGGATTTGAAAATAAAGGAAATTTTCCGGCACCCGCCGTGAGCCATCCCACCACCGCAACCAGGCTCCAGTATCCCTTACATTTTAAGACAGGAAATATAAAATAATATAAATTATATAAAATATAATATAAATATAAATATAAATATATAAAATATATAAAATATATTTTTGGCCACAACCGGGATTCGAACCCCGGTCTCCCGTGTGAAAGGCGGCGATCTTACCACTACACTATCCAGCAACTATATAATATAAGGGAGATTTACGGGAAAATACTAATACGGGAGGACGGCGGGAAAGAGAAGTAAAATACGGTAGTTTCCCGGCCAAAACGGGAGACTTGACAGCCTGAGATGGCTGTCTCTGGCCACGCCCCCTACAGTCGGTCCGGCCCCTGGCTTTTCCAGCGTGTTCGCGAAAACGACTTCATTTATTTTCTTATTGATTTATCGACAGACCATCATACTTTTTAGACGTTATAATAACAACACTCTATTGATCCCCAAAGAGAGAAATTCTCTCCTTGCCTGCCCCCTCTTACTGTCCATGATACACAAGCACATATGTAGAAAAACGTCAGCTTGGAAGCCAAGGCTGGACTTAACCTACTCTATTCTGGTATTCTGTTCTCCCAAGTAAGGCGTGGGTTCGAATCCAACTTCCGACAAAAGTTCTTCAATCGCTACAGCACAATTTGAGCCACTTACGGCTTTAATTGCTTTGTTTTATTTTTGCGTTTCAGGCAAAACTACATAACACTTAAAGACACTACGGGCATGTAAATGGAGAACGAAATTATAGTTATACCGAATCTCCTACACACAATACCAAGGTTACCAACTTTGGTCAGCTGGCCGGAGTGAGACGTTCAATTCCCGTAAGATTTCTTTGCGCCAGCCTGAGAGTCTGAAAACACGTCACACCAGATGCATGAGAGATGGAAACCTGGGATATTCAGTCGAATCAGATCAAATATGATGCTAAGTTAGTACTAAGTTAAAATATGTTCCGCACTTGTAACATGCACCCATGATTTGGAACAGCAGCATACCTGTCAAGGTTTGGATTTGAAAATAAAGGAAATTTTCCGGCACCCGCCGTGAGCCATCCCACCACCGCAACCAGGCTCCAGTATCAACAACAACAAACAAACAAATTTATTTTTATATAGCGCATTATCACAACATTACATTGTCTCAAAGCGCTTTACAGTATCCTCACCCAAAGCCCCCAGTGAGTAAGCCATAGGCGACAGTGGCAAGGAAAAACTCCCTAGAAGGAAGAAACCTTGAGAGGGACCAGACTCAAAGGGGAAGCCCATCCTCCAGGGGCCGGCAGGGATAGTCAAATAGAGAGAGGAGAGCAAGGAAGATAAGCCAATGCCGAAGCCGAGTCTTCTTCCAATTGCCAGGCAACCAGAGGTAAGGCAGCGGGTCATACATGGAAGATCAGAACGGCGAGCTGGATGCAGGGACGTCACTGGTGGTGGTCGGGTGTGCTGGATATCTTGATAGATTGAGGTCTCCAGGCATCACCCCCAGGAGGAGTAGGGGAAATAAAATGTACAATTAGGCATAGTAGAGGAGGCTATTGGCAGTGCTAAAAGCTAGGTGAGTACAATATGAAGTGCAATCTGCAAGCTCCGGCAGATATGGCTATGGCAGCATCAGTAGGAGGGAGAGGCAAGTGGGAATGCCGGCATGGGGAGTCCCTGAAATGTCAGCACTCCAGTTCCACAAGAGATTGCAAAGCTAGAGTGACAGCACTGACAATCCAGTTCATCCAAAGCCAATGGCACCGATCCCCACCCAGCTCTACACCTCACACTACAGGTCTGCCTGGGAGTGAAGAGTTAGCTAGGGCTAGAACTAGTGTCCCTATACGCTAAACTAAACAGGTGTGTTTTTAGTCTGGACTTGAGTTTTTAGTCTGGACAGAGCACGTTACTGACACACACATCTTCTTCGCAATGTTGCACACCTCTTTAAAATTTGCCTTTGTGATCTCCGATTGCCTCAATCGGACATCATTAGTGCCGACGTGGATAACTATCTGAGAGTATTTACGTTTACTTTTAGCCAGCACTTTTAAATTTGCCGAGATGTCGGTCGCTCTGGCACCCGGGAGACAATTTACAATGGTCGCTGGAGTCGCTACTCTCACGTTTCTTAGAATAGAATCACCAATTATTAGAGCACTTTCAACAGGCGTCTCAGTGGGAGTTTCACTGAGTGGGGAGAACCTGTTGGAAACGCGGATAGGCGAATGGTGCCGGTGTAAGTTTGGTTTGGATTTGCGACTATGCCGCCGGGTCGTCACCCACTCGCCTTGCTGCGAAGGCTCTGCTGCCGGAGCAGGGGGAGACTTACTGGCTATCGCGGACATATCCGGAGCCGCTAATACTGAGTCAATAAAACTCTCATTCTCCTGAATGTTATGTAACGTCCGGATACGTCCCTCTAACACTACAATCTTCTCCGTCAGTCTAGCGACTAACTGACACTTCTCACATGTATAAATACCGCTAATGACTGGAGAAGAATAGCTAAACATATTACACTCAGAACACGGAACAGTAGACATGGCGTTGTACTTACGTAAACTGAGGCTGTAAGGCTGGAAGCACCTTCTTAATTGAACGAAGATCGTGGGTCGGTACTTGCGTAGGTGATTAATCCGTCGGGGTCTGGGAAATTTTATTTATTTATTTTGGAGGATTATTAATCTTGCGAAGCTTTTTCCCAATGACTTAACTCGAATTATTATTTAGGTGATATCTATGGTTTCAAAGTTCGCGCGCTAGCAGTCAGTATCACTCTCGCAGGAAACAGGAAACAACGGAAATGACCATGTGTATCCCTTACATTTTAAGACAGGAAATATAAAATAATATAAATTATATAAAATATAATATAAATATAAATATATAAAATATATAAAATATAAAATAACCATTTGTCATTTATTTTCTATTAATTTTTCATGTTCACTCATGCGGCTCTGTCATTCACTAATGACTTGGATTTTTCATGCCGACTGACATCGTTCCTTCCCCGTGGGAGACAAATCTTACAGAACGCGTGACCCATCCTGCTCCTCTTCAGGAAAGTAAATTCGTCATCTTCGTCATCACCCCTTAAAACAATTACTGAAGCGAGACGGCGCACGCGTTACGGCGACAGATTTAAATTGTGAGTGCACTATATCTCGTCGCAAATGGTGCTTAACCACGGCGGGTCTCAAGCACAGGAGACTCCCAATTTCTAAATGACACACACTTGGCTCACAGCGCAAAGTTGTGTTAAACTTGCTTTGTCTAAAGCAGGCACACACATACGAGTATGATCCTGATAGGTAACTAAGCTATCGGTCTTATGTCCAAGCGCAACATAATTTAGGTTAGAACCTCATAACAAGTATTCCCGTTCGCTAATAGAGAGATCTCTCCCAGGATATATAGAAACGGAGACACTCGTCCGAATTGAACCTGGAAACAAAGCGCTACATCTGAGAATCTCGTCAGACATAGGGTTAAAGTTTACTGCAGTTTAATACGAAAGAACTACAATGAAATCACCGAAAATAAAACAAAATAATATAACTACTAATAATAGAAATAAAAATAACTATAATAAGCCCATATGATCCCGCTTAAATGCCTTCAGATTGCCATGAGTGCGACTTTTGCAACCAGTTGACAGTAGCGCTTCTTCACTGCACGTTCGGTCATAAAAAGTTTAAATTGTGTGCTCAGAATAAGTTTAAACCTTGTGCCTTGTGATTATTAACCAATTTTTATGCTGAATGGTCGGCTCAAACTCAATTGCGAAACACCGTGAGTCTGTTAATGTGTGACTTAAATGGAACTCATTAATAACCAGTATCACGTAATAACCTGGGTTAGAATAGAAGGCTTGTCCAACGAGCTGCGTCACCAGGTAATGTAAACGATCGGTAGCGAAGCTCCCCTCACGGCCAATGAGAGAGAGTCTCGCGATATTTCAGGCGAATTTGAGGTTTCAGAGCGTAGATCGCACAGGCAGGGATTCTTGTGAGCACTCAATGAACGGAGGCTGAAGTTGTGTAAAAGACATGCATTTATTCCTATAACTAACATAAGACAGACATTACACCTAACAAACAATAAACACGAAATAACGGAGTGGACACAAACAATGTAATCATGAAAATGCAATGACCAGATTTAAAATGAGTAACCTTAAAAGGGAAAATACTGTTCTGCAAAGCAAGCAATTTGTGGAAATACTGTCCTAAAGTAATATAGCAGGTGAATAGGAGTTTAGGTTGTTATAAATGAAAGGAAGTTTGTTTACTTGGTTGCAGAGTGGGGGGGGGGGGGGTCTTGGCAGTTGGTTGCGGAGGCTGATGAGCTGATGGGTGATGGCACTCAGGGAGGCGCGGTGTTTGCAGCGGTTGTTGGAGTGGAGCCCCTCTGATTCCCTCTCCTGGTGAAGCTTGGGCTTGGTTGCAGTTCTCTGTCCAGCTGGGTCTTCACTGATAGGCTTCAGGAGGGCTTCTTGTGGGCTTCTCTTCTCTTGGGCTGATGTTCTCTGCCTCTCTTCGTGCTGATGGTCTTTTGTTTTCTCCTCCCTTCTGTTTCTCCTCTCCTGGCTTTGTTCTGAGGTGCCAGGTTTTATAGTGTAAAGTTCGTGAATAGGAGTGACCAGGAATTCGACTCCTGGACCAATGGCTGACCATCCATTTGGCGGGCTTTCGGAAGGGGGTCTGTATCAGTCCTTTTGAGATTTATGACCAGAGTGATTTCCCTTGTATTGATGATTTTCGTTAGGCTGGTGTAACTTTTGATATATTCACTTTCGTGGTAACCACTGACCAGATTTGGAAACTGGAGTGATTTTCCATCGGTTTGATACCAAACATGCCATAGCAGCCTAGCGGTTCACACCTCATACCATCTGTAATGATTAATTAATGATTACTTATATTATGTCGTTATGTTATATTACTCACACCTTATTTTATGCCTCACAATCTATATAATTGTAAATATACTGTGTAGCTGCTGGCGCGTTCCAAACTAAATCTCATTGTACTTACAATGTCAATAAAAACATCCATCCATCCATCTAGGCAGGCCAGTGTCGCCTCCATCCTTCCTGAAGTCAGTGATTCCTTTGTCTTTGTGCTGTTTAGTGCCAAATTGTTTTCTGAACTCCAACCTATCAGTTTCTGGACCTCATCTCTGTAAGCTGACTCATAAGAACCAAAGAGATTTACAAATGAGAGGAGGCCATTCGGCCCATCAAGCTCCTTTGAGGAGAACTTAGCTAATAGCTCAAAAATCTTATCTAGCTCTGATTTAAAAGAACCCAGGGTTTTAGCTTGTGTTACAATAACAGGAAGACTATTCCATACTCTAACTACACGCTGTGTACAGAAATGCTTCATCAAATTCGTTTTAAAATGTTCTCCAGCTAATTTCCACTTATGGCCACGAGTTCTGGTATTTAAACTAACATTGAAATAGCCATTTGGCTGAACAGCATCCAGACCTGTTAGAATCTTAAACACCTGGATTATGTCCCCCCTTAGTCTCCTTTGCTCGAGGCTAAACAGATTCAGCTCAGCTAACCTCTCCTCATTAGACATTCCTCTAAGACCAGGAATCATTCTCGTTGCCCTACGTTGCACCTTTTCCAAGGCAGCAATGTCCTTCTTAAGGTATGGTAACCAAACCCGCACACAATATTCTAGGTGGGGTCTTACCAAGGAATTATATTATCGTAGCATCACTTGCCTTGTCTTAAACTCCACACACCTAGAGATGCAATCTTCTCGCGTGGTGTTCCTGCAGAGGGAGTCTGTGAGTGCTGGAGATTGGGGGAGGGGGCAGTGTGGCTATGTCTGCTCTGTGTTCCTCCAGACGAGCAAAGAAGCTGTTTAGCTCCTTTGCTAAAAGGGCGTTGCTGTTAACAGTGACGGTGTTGTTGCCTTTGAAGTTTGTAATGTGTTGTATTCCCTGCCACACCCACTGTGGGTTGTTGTATGTGAAGTAGACCTCTATTTTCTGTTTCTCTGCCTGCCTGGCAACCTTGATGCCCCTATTCAGGTTAGCTCTGGCTGCACTCTGTGTTCTTGACTGCGCTGTCTTGTCCTGTAGTATTGTATTGTTGCTCTTGTGTTTATCTTGCACTTTCTCCCTCTGTTTGTGCTCCTTTCACTCTGTATAGTTCTATCTTGCCCGCACTTGTGTCATCTTGTGTTGTTTCTGTTTTTCTTCTTTGTGTTGCACCGTGGTCCAGGAGGAACAATGTTTCCTTTCACTGTGTACTGTGTATATTGCTGAAATAACAATAAACCCACTTGACCACCTGCCTCAATTCATCCTGAAGAGTTTTCCAATGTTGTTCAAAGGTCTGTTTGTTTCGAGTGAAGGACACGCCCCTGGACGTGCTGGATAAGGGGACCACAGATCAGTGTCCTCAGTCCTGCTTCTCCCTTCAAAGCTGAGAGGAAGATGACCCGCCTGCTGCTTCTGGTTTTGGCTTATGGAGCTCTGCTTATCTCCACAGAGGCCCAGCAAGATTACCACAGTCTCCCTGCACTCACAAGACGGCCATTAAACTCGCAGTCGAAAATGCTCATCAAGGAACCCGTCAGCACATGAATTTCTATAACATCCAGGGCCGTCCGAAGGTAACTGCTGAGAAAGTGTTTACAAAAGTGTGAAACTTTCATCATCTGCAAGCTGAACTAATGAGTATCACATTGATTTTGATGTTTTAATTTCAATGCATATGATGCTTAATGTCTCTTCACAATGAAAGTGATGGTTGTATATCTCAGCCCTGGTCAATTTTACCTTCTCACAGTTTCTCTCTGAATCTGCTGCAGTCAAGTCTGTGACAGTTTGCCATTTTTTGGGTGATTATTGTTTGTTATATTGCCTTTAAAACAGTTGTAGGCAATTTTGTATATAACGTGTTTATGTGATTTAGATCAGCAGTGAATACATTGACATTGAGATTCTCTTGAGAGCAACAAAATGTCCAAAGTCAACTGCAACAGACCATCGGGCTGACTGTATTTTCATGGACAAGAGGGTAAGTAAAGAGTCACTGTGACTGTGAGCATTGGACATATCAGTTAGCAAATTAATTTAGGTTCATGTTAACTTTTTTGATGCCCTGCGGGGGAAAGTTAGCCAACAATAAAGTAACAAATACATAGGTGGCCTCAAAGAGCCAGTTCCTTCACCTTATTCTCAAATTTTAGTAGGTTTACAGGCTTAAAGGCTGGATTACCAGGCAGAAGCAAATGCTAATCATCTGAGGGGTGACCTGTAGATTATGCTTCGAGCTATGAACCCTAGCTGGCCTTATTTAAAGACCTGTGGGCTGTACTACAAAGCGGGTTTTACATACCCAGAGTTAACTCAATCGAGCCAGGTTAACTAAAACTCATTGTTGAAATCAGCCTTAAATGGCAGTGTGGTGTTTTGTGGTGAAAGGGCAGGACTTAACTCTTGTTTTAATTAGAAAGCCAGTAATTAAACCTGGTCAGAGCAGGGTAGATGTGCAGTGTGAATTACCCTTTAAATTTACCTCTTTAAATAGTGAACTACAGGACCACTTAGCTTGATCGGAGGACAGTATTTTAATACAGAGCAGTGTTCAGTTAAACGGGATTTGTTGTTCATACTTTTAGATGAACTTGCTTTGTATAATATAGCCTTATGGTGACCCTGCTTTGGAAGCTCTTTCCTCTAAAATTGTTCTGTGTCATTAAACCCTGCACTCCAGCAGCTCTGCCTTAAATCATTAGATATATCTTTACTACACCTTCTCTCACTGTATTTATTGCCCACCACTCTTTAAATACTGTTTTTGTGTGTCTGTGTGTTTTTGCAGCCATTCATTAACTGTAGAGTTTGCAGCAGACGGTCTGGTAATGATCTTACACATCCATCAAATGACTGTGTACCAAACAAGAAAGTGGATGAAGTAAGTGTAGAGAGTCTTAGCATTATGGAAATGTAACAGGTGTGTGAATTGTGTCTAAACATGTGGTTAAACTTTGATTGTGTTTGTACATGCAAAAATTTGATCAGAGTACTGTTTATTAATGACAATGTTACTTTTAATCTGAACAACAGTGGCAGCACCAAGGAAAAGCTTGGGGGGGGGGGCTCTAGCTCCTCCTCCAATGACCATAGTACCCCCACAGCACCCCCAAAATATTGGTTTCATTTTTTCTTTAACTATCTGTAAAATCTGTATATTGTGTAAGACATTTTTGCGGTTTTTACAGCATACTTGTAGTGTATTTTTTCTTCAAAGTACACATAGAGGCTCTGTGAGCTAGACGTTAGAATTTCATATTTTATCCTATTTTATCCATGCTGTAGCTTATCGTGCTGTGTGCTTCTATACACCATCTACATAAGCTGAAAAGCTAAAGCACCCGGTCTAAATAATCTCACTCCCCTATAGCACCTGTAGCATTAAGTCACTGGCGCTGCCACTGCTGAATAAACGACTCCAATCTGACTAAACCGCTTAACTTTTCCTCCCCATGTTACATTTCAGGACAAACGACGTAATATGTGTCCTTCTGATAAACCTCTTCTCAGACCTAAAACTGCCTTGGCTTCCAAGGACACTAAAGAAGCTGAAGGAGACCGTCTGGCTGTTTCTGATGGCTGATGGTCCTGCAATGTGGACCAGAGGAGGAAACTGGGAGGGAAAATGCTTTGCTTTATATCATGCCCACCCAAAGCCCCCAGTGAGTAAGCCATAGGCGCCGATAGCATGGAAAAACTCCCAAGAAGGAAGAAACCTTGGGAGGGACCAAACTCAAAGGGGGAGCCCATCCTCCTGGGGCCGGCAAAGTGTAGGTGCAGGATCACAAAAAAACTTGACGAGAGAAACGAGAGAATTCGACTGTCCCTCACAAAAACTGTAAAGTTTTAGTGGCTAAATTGCTTTTTCTATGCCTTTTCAAACAGGAGGAGATTTGTTTGGCTATACGTAGAAATTTTCTATACAATTTAGACAGCACAGAATCATTAACCTACTTTAATGCATTTATTAATACAACCACATATTTCACACATTTTGACATCAGTCATGCAGTGAAGATACAGTCTCTTTATTTCTTGACGCCAACCCTCCCCATTAATCCGGGCTTGGGACCGACACCTAGTTGAGCTGGCTTTCTCCCTTAAGTGGCTGGGTTAGGCTAAACTATGTACATATTTATGAAGACTACTATAAATTTATAAAGACCTCCCTAAATATGTAGTCTAACAAAACGCAGTTTAAAGAAGGTAGCCTACCTGGTAAACAAAGAAATTAAAAGGCCCACAGCATATAATCGGGCTATATCCAAGCAGTTTTTAAGAACGTAACCTACATGGCGAAATTGAATTACTTTCTGGACCAACAAACGCAACCAGACATGAACATTATGCACCTTCCTAGTCTTGATGTATGTCGTCATACAGATGAGGACGTTAAGGCAGCCTTTAGGTCCGACCCATCATGCACTGCAGTTTTTTGCAAATTCCTCAGATGGAAAACCATTAAATACCTCTTCTATTACCTTATATTACCTTATATTCATGTAATAAATATACAAATATCAATTAGTTGGAAATCAGCCAGACAGACGTAATTACTACAAATGGTTTCCACTGTATTTGTGACTCTGAGTGCCGCAGGCTTGGATGCAGTGCCGCACCATTTTGTAAGTAAATTAATAAATATTAATGAGACATCACCTACCACCCTGCAAAAAAGAAATTTGCCGCTCGTCCCCCTGCACATGAACCAACATGGCTGTGTCAACCAGCGGAGCTCCGGAGCCTCTGGAGAAACACGCGGCAAAAAAGGCTCGCATACGGTCTTCCAGAGTTTGGGAATACTTCAGTCATGACACCTTTTCTGCGCCTCTACTGTAGCTGGCGTTAATGACGCTGTTTCAGCCATTTTATATTTTCTGTTTACTTATTCTGTCATGTAAGACTGAGACAAATTATCGTTTACGACTATTCTTACACACTGTAGCCTGACTTGCTGACTTAAGTAAGCTTAACTATAAGCTACCTTTGCTAGTGTTTGTGAATAACATGTTTCTCTAGTTATGAAATTATTCCATGTTTTAGCATCTGTTTCAACATTAAAGTCAAATTGGTATATTGAAATATGTAAAAACTATTGAACTATTAGCTTAAGTCTAACATAGAAAATCCTACTGAATCTCTTAAGATTTTCCTTTTTTGTTAATGCACTAATGTTTAAGAAGTGTCTTAAATTGAATTTCAGATTTGTGTGTGGGTGGGAGTGGGTGAATTGTATTAAATTCATACATTCATTCTTTTGGCTCAGACATTACTGACCTAAAACAAATTGAGGCATTGGGTAAGTGCTTAAATTAGCTACTAAATGGCAAAAAATATTCTAAATATCACATTTTCCATTCTTCGGTATAATTTTAATGAATCACCTATGCTGCCAAACATTAACGCATAGATTGTCACAACACTCTATGTTTTAGTTCTTCTTTATGTGTATAGGACGGTGTGATGGTTCTGGTGGTGGGTGTGGCCGACGCTGCTCGCGATGTTTGGCTATGCTGCAGTCCCAGGGACCAAGTTGGAACACATTTCCACCTTCAAGCTTAGGTGGAAAAACGGCACCGAGACCCAGCAGCAGGACAACTTCTTGTCCAGACAACCAGCCCTGCTTCATCATTGAAGTAAGCCCTGTGAACAGGAGCGAGATGTACTTCTGCAGTGGATGTTATAGCGGAAAGAACATCCCCATCCTCACGTCTGCCGGAGTGCCCCCTCAAGTGGGTGTGTGACTTAACTCGATGGATGAATTGGACAGAATGTACTGTTACTAGAGGTCGACCGATATGGGTTTTTCAAGTCAAGGGTCAGGCGATGGCCGATATATGCTGCTGATTTTTTTTGGCCGATAATTGGACGTTTTCCCCTCTATTTGCATGGTAAAATATCACACTAATAATAACAAACGATACACAAAATTTCTCAATTTAGCATTTATTGAATACTCAACTTGGAAACAATAACACATTTATAAACAATAAAAATAGCAGCATCAGAATCTCTGTTAGTGCACAATATAGCAGCAAACTCCTCATGTTTGACGGAAGGAAATTTGTAAACAATACAAAAAGGAATAAGCATGTTATCTTTAGTTGTAATCCCACTTCCAGTCCCTGAGTCTTACTCACCACACTCATACTTCACAGCAAACAGACAGCAGTTAATTAACCAGAAGAGAAAAATGCAAAAACACAACAGAACTTGTAAATAATAACAAACTAATAGACAATAAAAATAGCAGCATCAGAATCTCTATTAGTGCCAAATATAGCAGCAAACTCCTCATGTCTGACGGAAGGAAAATTTGTAAATACACAAAGGAATGAGCACATCTTCAGTTTTAATCCCATTTCCAGTCCCTGAGTCTTCCTCATCCCACAAGCAGGCAAGGCATGTCACCCCGGTTGTGTGACACTTATTTTATATAATAAAATAAGTGCCCCCTGCGGCCCCAGAGCCCGAGCAGCCGTCTCCGCTGCCTGCAGCTACCGCGCCCACGTCCGAGGCGCTTTCCCTGCCTGCAGCTCCCGGGCAGGCGCCCCCTCTGCAGCCTGCAGCTCCAGTCCCTGGCCCCACTCCAGTCCCTTCTCCCCCTGTGACTCTGGTACCCTCACCCCGACGAGCCCGACCCCGGCCGCAGGTCCTTATGTCTGTGTCCCATAAGGGGAGAGGACACAGACGCACGGCTGGGGTCCCACCCGCCCAGCCCCCTGGCTCGCCCTCCCTCGCCGGCGCTAGGGCTTGGTCGGCACCTGCGGGTCCTGGCCCTCCGGGTCGGCTGTCGTCTGCGGGTCCCCCTCCGCGGCCTCGTCGCCCTGCCTCGGTCCCTCCTCCGGCGTCTTATCGGTTGCCTGCGGGCCCCCCGACGGCGGCTCCTCATTCGCCTGCTGGTCCTCCCGCTCTGGCGTGTCGGAGGACGTCGCCGTCTGCTGCGGCTCCCCCTCTCTCCTTGCCCTCGCCAGGGTCCCTTCCAGCTCCTTCGTCCCCTTCCCTGGTCTCCCCTCCGACTCCCTCCTTCGTCCCTGCGTCTGTCCCTCACCCCGTCTCCTCGGCCCCTCCGGCTCCGGCCTCCCGGCCGCCTGCAGCCCTTCCGGCTGCCTCCCGTCGCCCGCTGGGTCTCCCTCGGGCTCCTCTTGGTTCCCCCTCCTTCTCTCCCTGGCCTCCCGTCTTTGTCCCTCCTGCCTCTGCTCCCCCTCGCTTTGTTCCTCCTGTCTCTGTCCCTCCTCTCTTTGTCCCTCGTCCCTCTGGCTTCTGCTCCTCTTTCCCCGATGTTCCCTTCGTTCACTCCCGGTCCTTTTGTCCTGCCTGTTCCCTCCGTGTCCCCCTTTCTGATCTGTTTCTCTGCCTTTCCTGTCTTATGTCAAGTCTTGTCCTGGCTCCTTCCCCTGTGCCAGTTCTGTCTGTCCGTTCTGTTCCCTGTCCCTCATTAATGAGGTTTTATATAGATATACATATATGCCCGGCTTGTCCGCTCCTCGTGTGTGCCACGCCCCCTGATTACCCACGTGTGCTTCCCTGATCGTCTCCTGCTTTGCCCGATTACTTTGATTAGTCATGACCTATTTTAAGTCCTGGTCTTACCTGTTTGCCCTGTCCGTCATTGTAGTTTGTCAATGCCTGCGTTCCGTCCTGCTCTACCCGCTCCGTTTCCCCGATTAAAGACCCGTTTTCACAAACACAAAAAAAACTATATGTATACATATACATACACTGAACAAAAATATAAACGCAACACTTTTGTTTTTGCTCCCATTTTTCATGAGATGGACTTAAAGATCTACAATTCATTCCAGATACACAATATTACCATTTCTCTCAAACATTTCTCACAAATCAGTCTAAATGTGTGATAGTGAGCACTTCTGCTTTGCTGAGATAATCCATCCCACCTCACAGGTGTGCCACATCAAGATGCTGATCTGACATCATGGGTAGTGCACAGGTGTACCTTATACTGCCCACAATAAAAGGCCACCCTGGAATGTGCAGTTTTGTCTCACAGCAAAATGCCACAGATGCCACAAGCATTGAGGGAGCGTGCAATTGGCATGCTGACAGCAGGAATGTCAACCAGATCTGTTGCTCGTGCATTGAATGTTCATTTCTCAACCATAAGCCGTCTCCAAAGGCGTTTCAGAGAATATGGCAGTACATCCAACCGGCCTCACAACCGCAGACCACGTGTAACCACACCAGCCCAGGACCTCCACATCCAGCAGGTTCACCTCCAAGATCGTCTGAGACCAGCCACTCAGACAGATGATGCACGGCCCCATGTTGCAAGGATCTGTACACAGTTCTTGGAAGCTGAAAATGTCCCAGTTCTTGCATGGCCAGCATACTCACCGGACATGTCACCCGTTGAGCATGTTTGGGATGTGCTTGACCGGCGTATACGACAGCGTGTACCAGTTCCCACTAATATCCAACAACTTCGCACAGCCATTGAAGAGGAGTGGACCAACATTCCACAGGCCACAATTGACAATCTGATAAACTCTATGCGAAGAAGATGTGTTGCATTGTATGAGGCAAATGGTGGTCACACCAGATACTGACCGGTTCTGAGTCCCCAGACCCCCAATAAAGCAAAAAACTGCACATTCCAGGGTGGCCTTTTATTGTGGGCAGTATAAGGTACACCTGTGCACTACCCATGATGTCAGATCAGCATCTTGATGTGGCACACCTGTGAGGTGGGATGGATTATCTCAGCAAAGCAGAAGTGCTCACTATCACACATTTAGACTGATTTGTGAGAAATGTTTGAGAGAAATGGTAATATTGTGTATCTGGAATGAATTGTAGGTCTTTAAGTCCATCTCATGAAAAATGGGAGCAGAAACAAGAGTGTTGCGTTTATATTTTTGTTCAGTATATATATTTATGGGTGTATCGAGACTAGATGGTCAGTATGGATAACTAAGGTGCACTAAAACTGGGTGAGCAGGCAAGGCATGTCACCCAGGTTGTGTGACAATTATTTTATATAAATGTATATATGTATATATATATTCCATCCACCATCCCTCCTTTACAGAGAACTGCGTTATTTTTATTGTCCATTACGAAAAAAATAAAAAAACTATATATATATATATATATATATATACATATATATTTATGGGTGTATCGAGACTAGATGGTCATTATGGATAACTAAGGTGCACTAAAACTGGGTGAGCAGGCAAGGCATGTCACCCAGGTTGTGTGACAATTATTTTATATAAATGTATATATATATATATATATATATATATATATATATATATATATATATATATATTCCATCCACCATCCCTCCTTTACGGAGAACTGTGTTATTTTTCTTTTCTATTGCTAATAAAAAAACTATATATATGTACATATATATATATATATATATGGGTGTATCGAGACTAGTTGGTCATTATGGATAACTAAGTTGCACTAAAATTGGGTGAGCAGGCAAGGCATGTCACCCAGGTTGTGTGACAATTATTTTATATATATGTATATATATATTCCATCCACCATCCCTCCTTTATGGAGAACTGCGCTATTTTTATTGTCTATTGCAAAAAAAAAAAAAAAAAAAACAATACATATATATACATATATATTTATGGGTGTATCGAGACTAGATGGTCATTATGAATAACTAAGGTGCACTAAAATTGGGTGAGCAGGCAAGGCATGTCACCCCGGTTGTGTGACAATTATTTTATATATATATTCCATCCACCATCCCTCCTTTACGGAGAACTGCGTTATTTTTATTGTCCATTGCGAAAAAAAAAAAACTATATATATAAATATATATTTATGGGTGTATCGAGACTAGTTGGTCATTATGGATAACTAAGTTGCACTAAAATTGGGTGAGCAGGCAAGGCATGTCACCCAGGTTGTGTGACAATTATTTTATATATATGTATGTATATATTCCATCCACCATCCCTCCTTTACGGAGAACTGCGTTATTTTTCTTTTCTATTGCTAATAAAAAAACTATATATATGTACATATATATATATATATTTATGGGTGTATCGAGACTAGTTGGTCATTATGGATAACTAAGGTGCACTAAAATTGGGTGAGCAGGCAAGGCATGTCTCCCCAGTTGTGTGACAATTATTTTATATAAATGTATATATATATTCCCTCCACCACCCCTCCTTTACGGAGGACTGCTTTATTTTTAATATCCATTGCGAAAAAAAAACACAAGAAAAAGAAAAAATATCTATATATATACATATATATATATATATATATATATATATATATATGGGTGTGTCGAGACTAGATGGTCAGTATGGATAACTGAGGTGCACTAAAATTGGGTGAGCAGGCAAGGCATGTCACCCAGCTTGTGTGACAATTATTTTATATATATGCATATACATATTCCATCCACCATCCCTCCTTTACGGAGAACTGCGTTATTTTTATTGTCTATTGCAAAAAAAAAACAGAAAAACTATATATATATATATATATATATATATATATATATATATATATATATATATATACATATATATTCATGGGTGTATCGAGACTAGATGGTCATTATGGATAACTAAAGTGCACTAAAATTGGGTGAGCAGGCAAGGCATGTCACCCAGGTTGTGTGACAATTATTTTATATAAATGTATATATATATATATATATATTCCATCCACCATCCCTCCTTTACGGAGAACTGCGTTATTTTTCTTTTCTATTGCTAATAAAAAAACTATATATATATACATATATATTTATGGGTGTATCGAGACTAGATGGTCATTATGAATAACTAAGGTGCACTAAAATTGGGTGAGCAGGCAAGGCATGTCACCCCGGTTGTGTGACAATTATTTTATATATATATTCCATCCACCATCCCTCCTTTACGGAGGACTGCTTTATTTTTAATATCCATTGCGAAAAAAAAACACAAGAAAAAGAAAAAATATCTATATATATATACATATATATATATATATATATATATATATATATGGGTGTGTCGAGACTAGATGGTCAGTATGGATAACTAAAGTGCACTAAAATTGGGTGAGCAGGCAAGGCATGTCACCCAGGTTGTGTGACAATTATTTTATATAAATGTATATATATATTCCCTCCACCACCCCTCCTTTACGGAGGACTGCTTTATTTTTAATATCCATTGCGAAAAAAAAACACAAGAAAAAGAAAAAATATCTATATATATATACATATATATATATATATATATATATACATATATATATATATATATATATATATATATATATATATATATATATATATGGGTGTGTCGAGACTAGATGGTCAGTATGGATAACTAAAGTGCACTAAAATTGGGTGAGCAGGCAAGGCATGTCACCCAGGTTGTGTGACAATTATTTTATATAAATGTATATATATATATATATATATATATATATATATATATTCCATCCACCATCCCTCCTTTACGGAGAACTGCGTTATTTTTCTTTTCTATTGCTAATAAGAAAACTATATATATGTACATATATATATATATATATGGGTGTATCGAGACTAGTTGGTCATTATGGATAACTAAGTTGCACTAAAATTGGGTGAGCAGGCAAGGCATGTCACCCAGGTTGTGTGACAATTATTTTATATATATATGTATATATATATTCCCTCCACCACCCCTCCTTTACGGAGGACTGCTTTATTTTTAATATCCATTGCGAAAAAAAAACACAAGAAAAAGAAAAAATATCTATATATATATACATATATATATATATATATATATATATATATATATATATGGGTGTGTCGAGACTAGATGGTCAGTATGGATAACTAAAGTGCACTAAAATTGGGTGAGCAGGCAAGGCATGTCACCCAGGTTGTGTGACAATTATTTTATATAAATGTATATATATATATATATATATATATATATATATATATATATATATATATATATATATATATATATATATTCCATCCACCATCCCTCCTTTACGGAGAACTGCGTTATTTTTCTTTTCTATTGCTAATAAAAAAACTATATATATGTACATATATATATATATATATGGGTGTATCGAGACTAGTTGGTCATTATGGATAACTAAGTTGCACTAAAATTGGGTGAGCAGGCAAGGCATGTCACCCAGGTTGTGTGACAATTATTTTATATATATATGTATATATATATTCCCTCCACCACCCCTCCTTTACGGAGGACTGCTTTATTTTTAATATCCATTGCGAAAAAAAAACACAAGAAAAAGAAAAAATATCTATATATATACATATATATATATATATATATATATATATATATGGGTGTGTCGAGACTAGATGGTCAGTATGGATAACTAAGGTGCACTAAAATTGGGTGAGCAGGCAAGGCATGTCACCCAGGTTGTGTGACAATTATTTTATATAAATGTATATATATATATATATATTCCATCCACCATCCCTCCTTTACGGAGAACTGCGTTATTTTTCTTTTCTATTGCTAATAAAAAAACTATATATATATGTACATATATATATATATATGGGTGTATCGAGACTAGTTGGTCATTATGGATAACTAAGTTGCACTAAAATTGGGTGAGCAGGCAAGGCATGTCACCCAAGTTGTGTGACAATTATTTTATATATATGTATATATATATTCCATCCACCATCCCTCCTTTATGGAGAACTGCGTTATTTTTATTGTCTATTGCAAAAAAAAAAACAAAAAAAACTATATATATATACATATATATTTATGGGTGTATCGAGACTAGATGGTCATTATGAATAACTAAGGTGCACTAAAACTGGGTGAGCAGGCAAGGCATGTCACCCAGGTTGTGTGACAATTATTTTATATATATGTATATATATATTCCATCCACCATCCCTCCTTTATGGAGAACTGCGTTATTTTTATTGTCTATTGCAAAAAAAAAAACAAAAAAAACTATATATATATATACATATATATATATGGGTGTATCGAGACTAGAAGGTCATTATGCATAACTAAAGTGCACTAAAATTGGGTGAGCAGGAAAGGCATGTCACCCCAGTTGTGTGACAATTATTTTATATATATGTATATATATATATATATTCCCTCCACCACCCCTCCTCTACGGAGGACTGCTTTATTTTTATTTCCATTGCAAAAATAAAAAATTTTAAAACACAAAAAAAAAAAAAAACGAAAATAATAATAATAAAAATAATTTTGAATGTGTATTCAAATAAGTTTGAATGTGTGTGAACTATATATAAATATATATATACACATGCATATACAGAAATATATACACACACACACATATATATATATACACACACACACACAGACACACACTCACATAAACACATACACACACTGTGTACAGTCTTATGCAAAGGTTTGGCACCCCTTGACAAATAACATCTTTTCAATTACAAAAGCAACAATATCAGTTAATACAGTCTCTTTAGGAACTGGGGGAAAAATACACAATATTTTCAGCAAACATTGATGAATAGTTACTTTTTATGCCATAAATTGAACAAAATTACAAAATAAAAACATTATTATGGCACTCTGCAAAAGTTTGGGCACCCTACGTAATCAGTACTTAGTAACACCTCCTCTGCCAGATATCACAGCTTACAAGCGCTTCTTATAGCCAGCTGAAAGGCTTTCAGTTCTTGTACTTGGGATTTTCTCACATTCTTCCTTGCAAAAGGCTTCTAGTTCTGTAATATTCTAATATATCAAGGGCTGTATTGTCAAATAGGAGATCGGCAGCATTCTCCCACCTGAGAAAACTGTACTACAATGCCCTTGATAGTGTGTAGAAACACACTCGTCAGCTCTAGTCCTCCTGTAACAACGCAAAAGGACTGGCAACCCTCAGGTATTTATGCGTGCGATTGTATGATAAATTCACCCTGACAGTCTCACACTTCTCTTGGTACCAACAGGTCTCATGGAATATATAAAAGGCAACTGCAACAATTATACTCGGCACTAAACATCGAGGCACGGAAATGCAGCAGAGCTTGTGTATTTCTCAGGATGCATTCTAGTAAAATGCCCGGAAAATGAGCTAAAGACATATTTCAAGGGGCACTATATAAAACCGATGGAAATTTTACTGATTAAATAAAAGGAAAAGCATCGTTTGAAAAATCACAAATGTTTCTAAGATTCAATGCATCGCTTTTTGACCACATCATAGCGATGAACACATCATTGTTCCTGACAATGTCCTAATACAGAAATAAAACTTTATGTTGGTAAACTCAAAAAGCCTTCAGCTGTCACACTGGCTAACGATCTCAAACGATTATAAAGCAGCATTTTGAAAAGCGCTGTTTTAAAATAACAGATACAACACTTACCTTGTCTTCTGGCCAAATGCTTTTCACGGCTTGGCACTCCAACGGTGCTGAAACGAAATTTGTATTTCCTCCTACCTCGTTGGCCCTTCAGTTCTTCTTTTCTCCCTTTGGATGTTTTTTTCCTTCTTCTTTGGATATTGTTTTTTATTTTTGTTTGTTTTTTTTTACTTTGCATGTTTTTCCTTCTTCGGATATTATTTTTTTGGCTTATTTTTTTAGACGATGTTTTTTTCGTCTTCTTTAAAAATTGATTTTTTTCGTCTTCTTTAAATATTGTTTTTTTTTTCATCCTTTTGATGTTGTTTTACGGAACAAGAGCCGTACAGTGCTACTCTATCAGGAGGTAGCGCCAACTGAACGCCTTGAAGCAGTACCCAGCTCTTTTATAGGGAGCGTCAACCCGAAGTCAAGTTCTAGAACGTTGCACTCACTTTTCATTGGTTTCCCAGCTATGCTGTCAGAATAATGTTTGCTGATTGGTCGAAAATTTTAAAACGTACCCGAGTACTGTAAAAAAAACTCAAGATCTTGCTACCCTACGGAGCACCCATAAGGTGATTTTTTTTATACGTTATATGCAGCTATTTGTAGCAGGCCGTAATTAGACTAATCCACCCTTTGTCAATAAAGCCAACAAGAGAACAGGTTGCCCAAAGTTTGCTCAGGTACACGCCACAGCACAACCTTAAAAACACATCCAGCACAAATCACACTAGTGAATGACACAGCAAATCACAGCAATAAAAAAGACCCCTATGGGCAATCCAGCACCCAGACTACAGGTGCCAAAAGGCCCAGCCTGCCTAATAATGAACCCAAAATATACATACAACAAAGAAAAAGACACAAACAAAAAAGAAAATAAAACTAGCCAGCTGCTCCCACTAAACCCCGCTCCCGAGGCCACTAAGCCGGCTGGCTTGATAATACACGATACAACCTCAGATAAAACATATTAAAGCAACACCAGGGAGGTTTACAACCTGATCCTTAAAATTATCGACCCGTAATTCCACCTTGAAAACCCCTAAAGAACAGTAGTTTACCCCATGACTCACTGCCCCATTCAAACAAAAAAAAAACAGGTTTTTGGGGTAACCTTTAGGTCAGCTCTTCAAAACCAGGTATGAGGACTCTTCAGCTAATCAGTCCTCTAATTAGAAATCTAATTAGGGAGTTGCAGCGAAAACCTGCATACACACCGGCCCTTTGCGGATAAGATTGTTCACCCCTGAAACAAGCAAACAGAAAGGCTGCTACACTGCAAATTCAATATGCCCGCCGATGCTCCACCAAATCTATCAGGACCCTGCCTGTCTTTCCCGTGCCTGCTCCTTTGCCAATATGCCCTACCATCGGAACATGCACAGCCATCTCGCCCCGGCTATGCCTCCAGTCCGAACTGCAGTTCCTATACCTGCCTATAATTGCCTGGCTACAATCCATCCCCCAAAATGAAATTGATGACCCAACGATCACAGCTAAGAATTCTATCCCCAAACCACTGGTCTTCCTCCCCAACCGAACGATCATTCACTGACCGTGGTAACTTATAAGGGTTGGTATGATGACCAGTGGTGGACCTCACCGAACGTTTAACTGGTCTCTACACCTCGGGGGGGACATAACCTCCTCCATTATACGAGGCCTACTTGTGGATGCTCTATTGCGACCCCTCCCACCAGCCCTGTCCCCGTAAAATCACAGAGTCCTCATCCGATTCCATTTCTGTTGCCCCTGTGGGCAACCCAGACTCAGGAGACATTACCAGAACATCTTCCCCTGACATAACAACCCCCTGTGGTACTGGACGCAACTCTGTTCGGTGAACTTGACGGACAACCCCGTCCCCCTCCATTGGAGTTGCA
Organism: Brienomyrus brachyistius; assembly: GCF_023856365.1. NCBI lineage: Eukaryota > Metazoa > Chordata > Actinopteri > Osteoglossiformes > Mormyridae > Brienomyrus > Brienomyrus brachyistius. The sequence continues at coordinate 16,171 of NW_026042642.1, read as the reverse complement.
GAGTAAACTGCACCCTGATCTTGGGGACACCGAACTACCATATACAAACAGGCATCCCAATGATCCTGTATTTTACCTCGAACATGGTTCCGCAAACACACCAGCTGACCTTCATCAAACCCCTAATCATTAACCAACTCATTGTGTTTCCGATTTCGTGGTGTGGCTTGTTCCTCCAACTAAGCCTTCACATACTCTTGAAGCACCTGCAAACTTTCCTGATGGTTTTGTACCCATTCCTCCAAAGGTCCACCATACTGACTGATCCCGGCAGGAGCCTGAAGATAGTGTATCGGTAATCGAGGCTCACAGCCAGACCTTAAATAAAAAGGCATCATCCAGTCATTTGGTGGGGTGTAGTATTGTAAGCTTCTCTGCTGGAGGAAGTGTGTGAAGCAAATTGTGCAAAAAAAATATTAAAGCAACACCAGGGAGGTTTACATCTAGATCCTTAAAATGATCGACCTGCAATTCCACCTTGAAAATCCAATTACCATATAAAGGATACAAGATGTAAAGATGACAAATGACATGGCACACATTTGTTGTTTAGACTGTTGTGTCAGGTTAATTGAAAGCTGAAGGATCTTAGTGTTTACTAGTCTAAGTAACAGAATGTCTAAACACTGTGCTTGCCTTTATGGGTTTTTAAGCAGAACATATAGGTATAGAAACATATTAACATTACGTTTCACGATTCACTGACTGGAGAATAGGAGAATATACACATCAATATTACTACTTAAGTTAACTAACCCTAATCCCAACCCCTATTGGCACGGAGCCCGCCAGGGTTCAGGTGAGATATAAATCTGTAATCTGTATCAATGGTTTTGCTATCCATACCCACCCTATTAATGTTAGCTTCCCAGGGTTTCTTGTTAGACAAGCTCTGTGTCTCTCTATACCCCCATTTACTGCACGACTGATTGTCCATTTATAAAGAATCAAATAGGGTGAAGATGGTTTTAGTTTACAATTACTCTGGAAGGTGACCAGATTTAAAAAAACTAAATACCATGCCTACGTGTATGTAATCTCCATCACAGTCCCCATTTTCCCCATAATCCTCGTTTTGATAGTGCCAATTTGTGTAATGTGAGTTTTTTTTTTTTTTTAAAAACTGTTATAGAAGAACATACTGGATGCCACATGTGTACAATTACCCCTTTCTAATTAGTGGGGTCCGTTGTGTCAGCTACAGCCTTTACTAACATACACATAAGTATACAGTCTTACAGCACTTTTGTTTTCCTTTTGTATTTAATGGTTTTCCATTTAGGGGGCAGCATGGTGGTGCAGTGGTTAGCACTGTTGCCTCACACCTCTAGGGCCCGGGTTCGAGTCTCCACCTGGGTCACATGTGTGTGGAGTTTGCATGTTCTACCCATGTCATCGTGGGGTTTCCTCCGGGTACTCTGGTTTCCCCCACAGTCCAAAAACATGCTGAGGCTAATTGGAGTTGCTAAATTGCCCATAGGAGTGTATGCGTGAGTGAATAGTGTGTGAGTGTGCCCTGCGATGGGCTGGCCCGCCATCCTGAGTTGTTCCCTGTCTCGTGCCCATTGCTTCCGGGATAGGCTCCAGACCCCCCGCGATCCAGTAGGATAAGCGGTTTGGAAAATGGATGGATGGATGGATGGACAGTTTTCCATTTGAGGAATTAGCAAAAAACTGCAGTGCATGATGGGTAGGATCTAAAGGCTGCCTAACGCCCTTAATTTGTTTGCAATTTCGCCAGGTAGGCTACCTTCTTTAAACTGCGTTTTGCTAGACTACACATTTCGAGATGTTTTATTGTAGTCTTGGTAAATATATATATATAGTTTAGCCTAACCCAGCCACTTAAGGGAGCAAGCCAGCTCAGGTAGGTGCCAGTCCCAAGCCCGGATTAATGGAGAGGGTTGGCGTCAAGAAATAAAGAGAAATAAAGACAACTAATACTCCTAGTTTGCGAGATCTGACTGCAATGGCAGCACTGCTACAAGGGTGTGGATAAATCTATACAAATATCACCTGCATGCACATTACTTCTTTTACAATAACCAACTCCTGATCCATACTGTTAGTCGTGAAAAAAAAAACTATCGTGTACATAGAGGCCCTGTGTAAAAAGATAACTGCCAAGGAAAAGATCAAAAACATTTATTTCAAGGATACAAAGTTTTTATGGTCATGTACAGTGTACAGTGCAATTCTTATTTGATTAACTTGAATGTCTCCACAGACTAGACGATTAAACAAATAAAGCAGCGCAACATTACAATAACTAATAACAAATAAACAAAGCTCACGAGTACTATTACAGTATTTATATCATTTATTTAAACTTAATTTTACCAGGTAAATTAACTACAAAGCAGTTACCACTGCTTTACCTGCTTCTCGGGAGAAATAGCAGATATACGTCATGTATGTGACTAAATTCTTAAGCCAATAAGGGCAAAGTTGTGTCGTAATGGAGGCGGATCCAGTTTGTGCAGCCGGTTAAAGACACTACGGGCATGTAAATGGAGAACGAAATTATAGTTATACCGAATCTCCTACACACAATACCAAGGTTACCAACTTTGGTCAGCTGACCGGAGTGAGACGTTCAATTCCCGTAAGATTTCTTTGCGCCAGCCTGAGAGTCTGAAAACACGTCACACCAGATGCATGAGAGATGGAAACCTGGGATATTCAGTCGAATCAGATCAAATATGATGCTAAGTTAGTACTAAGTTAAAATATGTTCCGGACTTGTAACATGCACCCATGATTTGGAACAGTCAGCAGGCTGTCTCTGGCCACGCCCCCTACACTCGGTCCGGCCCCTGGCTTTTCCTGAATTCTGATTCCTTTAGATAAACATTGACTTCATTGATATTGTTATTGATTTATCGACAGACCATCATACTTTTTAGACGTTATAATAACAACACTCTATTGATCCCCAAAGAGAGAAATTCTCTCCTTGCCTGCCCCCTCTTACTGTCCATGATACACAAGCACATATGTAGAAAAACGTCAGCTTGGAAGCCAAGGCTGGACTTAACCTACTCTATTCTGGTATTCTGTTCTCCCAAGTAAGGCATCCCAAGTTCGAATCCAACTTCCGACAAAAGTTCTTCAATCGCTACAGCACAATTTGAGCCACTGATCGGCTTTAATTGCTTTGTTTTATTTTTGCGTTTCAGGCAAAACTACATAACACTTAAAGACACTTCGGGCATGCAAATGGAGAACGAAATTATAGTTATACCGAATCTCCTACACACAATACCAAGGTTACCAACTTTGGTCAGCTGGCCGGAGTGAGACGTTTCTCAGGCGCCAGCCTGAGAGTCTGAAAACACGTCACACCAGATGCATGAGAGATGGAAACCTGGGATATTCAGTCGAATCAGATCAAATATGATGCTAAGTTAGTACTAAGTTAAAATATGTTCCGCACTTGTAACATGCAGCCATGATTTGGAACAGCAGCATACCTGTCAAGGTTTGGATTTGAAAATAAAGGAAATTTTCCGGCACCCGCCGTGAGCCATCCCACCACCGCAACCAGGCTCCAGTATCCCTTACATTTTAAGACAGGAAATATAAAATAATATAAATTATATAAAATATAATATAAATATAAATATAAATATATAAAATATATAAAATATATTTTTGGCCACAACCGGGATTCGAACCCCGGTCTCCCGTGTGAAAGGCGGCGATCTTACCACTACACTATCCAGCAACTATATAATATAAGGGAGATTTACGGGAAAATACTAATACGGGAGGACGGCGGGAAAGAGAAGTAAAATACGGTAGTTTCCCGGCCAAAACGGGAGACTTGACAGCCTGAGATGGCTGTCTCTGGCCACGCCCCCTACAGTCGGTCCGGCCCCTGGCTTTTCCAGCGTGTTCGCGAAAACGACTTCATTTATTTTCTTATTGATTTATCGACAGACCATCATACTTTTTAGACGTTATAATAACAACACTCTATTGATCCCCAAAGAGAGAAATTCTCTCCTTGCCTGCCCCCTCTTACTGTCCATGATACACAAGCACATATGTAGAAAAACGTCAGCTTGGAAGCCAAGGCTGGACTTAACCTACTCTATTCTGGTATTCTGTTCTCCCAAGTAAGGCGTGGGTTCGAATCCAACTTCCGACAAAAGTTCTTCAATCGCTACAGCACAATTTGAGCCACTTACGGCTTTAATTGCTTTGTTTTATTTTTGCGTTTCAGGCAAAACTACATAACACTTAAAGACACTACGGGCATGTAAATGGAGAACGAAATTATAGTTATACCGAATCTCCTACACACAATACCAAGGTTACCAACTTTGGTCAGCTGGCCGGAGTGAGACGTTCAATTCCCGTAAGATTTCTTTGCGCCAGCCTGAGAGCCTGAAAACACGTCACACCAGATGCATGAGAGATGGAAACCTGGGATATTCAGTCGAATCAGATCAAATATGATGCTAAGTTAGTACTAAGTTAAAATATGTTCCGCACTTGTAACATGCACCCATGATTTGGAACAGCAGCATACCTGTCAAGGTTTGGATTTGAAAATAAAGGAAATTTTCCGGCACCCGCCGTGAGCCATCCCACCACCGCAACCAGGCTCCAGTATCCCTTACATTTTAAGACAGGAAATATAAAATAATATAAATTATATAAAATATAATATAAATATAAATATATAAAATATATAAAATATATTTTTGGCCACAACCGGTCAACCGGATTCGAACCCCGGTCTCCCGTGTGAAAGGCGGCGATCTTACCACTACACTATCCAGCAACTATATAATATAAGGGAGATTTACGGGAAAATACTAATACGGGAGGACGGCGGGAAAGAGAAGTAAAATACGGTAGTTTCCCGGCCAAAACGGGAGACTTGACAGCCTGAGATGGCTGTCTCTGGCCACGCCCCCTACAGTCGGTCCGGCCCCTGGCTTTTCCAGCGTGTTCGCGAAAACGACTTCATTTATTTTCTTATTGATTTATCGACAGACCATCATACTTTTTAGACGTTATAATAACAACACTCTATTGATCCCCAAAGAGAGAAATTCTCTCCTTGCCTGCCCCCTCTTACTGTCCATGATACACAAGCACATATGTAGAAAAACGTCAGCTTGGAAGCCAAGGCTGGACTTAACCTACTCTATTCTGGTATTCTGTTCTCCCAAGTAAGGCGTGGGTTCGAATCCAACTTCCGACAAAAGTTCTTCAATCGCTACAGCACAATTTGAGCCACTTACGGCTTTAATTGCTTTGTTTTATTTTTGCGTTTCAGGCAAAACTACATAACACTTAAAGACACTACGGGCATGTAAATGGAGAACGAAATTATAGTTATACCGAATCTCCTACACACAATACCAAGGTTACCAACTTTGGTCAGCTGGCCGGAGTGAGACGTTCAATTCCCGTAAGATTTCTTTGCGCCAGCCTGAGAGTCTGAAAACACGTCACACCAGATGCATGAGAGATGGAAACCTGGGATATTCAGTCGAATCAGATCAAATATGATGCTAAGTTAGTACTAAGTTAAAATATGTTCCGCACTTGTAACATGCACCCATGATTTGGAACAGCAGCATACCTGTCAAGGTTTGGATTTGAAAATAAAGGAAATTTTCCGGCACCCGCCGTGAGCCATCCCACCACCGCAACCAGGCTCCAGTATCAACAACAACAAACAAACAAATTTATTTTTATATAGCGCATTATCACAACATTACATTGTCTCAAAGCGCTTTACAGTATCCTCACCCAAAGCCCCCAGTGAGTAAGCCATAGGCGACAGTGGCAAGGAAAAACTCCCTAGAAGGAAGAAACCTTGAGAGGGACCAGACTCAAAGGGGAAGCCCATCCTCCAGGGGCCGGCAGGGATAGTCAAATAGAGAGAGGAGAGCAAGGAAGATAAGCCAATGCCGAAGCCGAGTCTTCTTCCAATTGCCAGGCAACCAGAGGTAAGGCAGCGGGTCATACATGGAAGATCAGAACGGCGAGCTGGATGCAGGGACGTCACTGGTGGTGGTCGGGTGTGCTGGATATCTTGATAGATTGAGGTCTCCAGGCATCACCCCCAGGAGGAGTAGGGGAAATAAAATGTACAATTAGGCATAGTAGAGGAGGCTATTGGCAGTGCTAAAAGCTAGGTGAGTACAATATGAAGTGCAATCTGCAAGCTCCGGCAGATATGGCTATGGCAGCATCAGTAGGAGGGAGAGGCAAGTGGGAATGCCGGCATGGGGAGTCCCTGAAATGTCAGCACTCCAGTTCCACAAGAGATTGCAAAGCTAGAGTGACAGCACTGACAATCCAGTTCATCCAAAGCCAATGGCACCGATCCCCACCCAGCTCTACACCTCACACTACAGGTCTGCCTGGGAGTGAAGAGTTAGCTAGGGCTAGAACTAGTGTCCCTATACGCTAAACTAAACAGGTGTGTTTTTAGTCTGGACTTGAGTTTTTAGTCTGGACAGAGCACGTTACTGACACACACATCTTCTTCGCAATGTTGCACACCTCTTTAAAATTTGCCTTTGTGATCTCCGATTGCCTCAATCGGACATCATTAGTGCCGACGTGGATAACTATCTGAGAGTATTTACGTTTACTTTTAGCCAGCACTTTTAAATTTGCCGAGATGTCGGTCGCTCTGGCACCCGGGAGACAATTTACAATGGTCGCTGGAGTCGCTACTCTCACGTTTCTTAGAATAGAATCACCAATTATTAGAGCACTTTCAACAGGCGTCTCAGTGGGAGTTTCACTGAGTGGGGAGAACCTGTTGGAAACGCGGATAGGCGAATGGTGCCGGTGTAAGTTTGGTTTGGATTTGCGACTATGCCGCCGGGTCGTCACCCACTCGCCTTGCTGCGAAGGCTCTGCTGCCGGAGCAGGGGGAGACTTACTGGCTATCGCGGACATATCCGGAGCCGCTAATACTGAGTCAATAAAACTCTCATTCTCCTGAATGTTATGTAACGTCCGGATACGTCCCTCTAACACTACAATCTTCTCCGTCAGTCTAGCGACTAACTGACACTTCTCACATGTATAAATACCGCTAATGACTGGAGAAGAATAGCTAAACATATTACACTCAGAACACGGAACAGTAGACATGGCGTTGTACTTACGTAAACTGAGGCTGTAAGGCTGGAAGCACCTTCTTAATTGAACGAAGATCGTGGGTCGGTACTTGCGTAGGTGATTAATCCGTCGGGGTCTGGGAAATTTTATTTATTTATTTTGGAGGATTATTAATCTTGCGAAGCTTTTTCCCAATGACTTAACTCGAATTATTATTTAGGTGATATCTATGGTTTCAAAGTTCGCGCGCTAGCAGTCAGTATCACTCTCGCAGGAAACAGGAAACAACGGAAATGACCACGTGTATCCCTTACATTTTAAGACAGGAAATATAAAATAATATAAATTATATAAAATATAATATAAATATAAATATATAAAATATATAAAATATAAAATAACCATTTGTCATTTATTTTCTATTAATTTTTCATGTTCACTCATGCGGCTCTGTCATTCACTAATGACTTGGATTTTTCATGCCGACTGACATCGTTCCTTCCCCGTGGGAGACAAATCTTACAGAACGCGTGACCCATCCTGCTCCTCTTCAGGAAAGTAAATTCGTCATCTTCGTCATCACCCCTTAAAACAATTACTGAAGCGAGACGGCGCACGCGTTACGGCGACAGATTTAAATTGTGAGTGCACTATATCTCGTCGCAAATGGTGCTTAACCACGGCGGGTCTCAAGCACAGGAGACTCCCAATTTCTAAATGACACACACTTGGCTCACAGCGCAAAGTTGTGTTAAACTTGCTTTGTCTAAAGCAGGCACACACATACGAGTATGATCCTGATAGGTAACTAAGCTATCGGTCTTATGTCCAAGCGCAACATAATTTAGGTTAGAACCTCATAACAAGTATTCCCGTTCGCTAATAGAGAGATCTCTCCCAGGATATATAGAAACGGAGACACTCGTCCGAATTGAACCTGGAAACAAAGCGCTACATCTGAGAATCTCGTCAGACATAGGGTTAAAGTTTACTGCAGTTTAATACGAAAGAACTACAATGAAATCACCGAAAATAAAACAAAATAATATAACTACTAATAATAGAAATAAAAATAACTATAATAAGCCCATATGATCCCGCTTAAATGCCTTCAGATTGCCATGAGTGCGACTTTTGCAACCAGTTGACAGTAGCGCTTCTTCACTGCACGTTCGGTCATAAAAAGTTTAAATTGTGTGCTCAGAATAAGTTTAAACCTTGTGCCTTGTGATTATTAACCAATTTTTATGCTGAATGGTCGGCTCAAACTCAATTGCGAAACACCGTGAGTCTGTTAATGTGTGACTTAAATGGAACTCATTAATAACCAGTATCACGTAATAACCTGGGTTAGAATAGAAGGCTTGTCCAACGAGCTGCGTCACCAGGTAATGTAAACGATCGGTAGCGAAGCTCCCCTCACGGCCAATGAGAGAGAGTCTCGCGATATTTCAGGCGAATTTGAGGTTTCAGAGCGTAGATCGCACAGGCAGGGATTCTTGTGAGCACTCAATGAACGGAGGCTGAAGTTGTGTAAAAGACATGCATTTATTCCTATAACTAACATAAGACAGACATTACACCTAACAAACAATAAACACGAAATAACGGAGTGGACACAAACAATGTAATCATGAAAATGCAATGACCAGATTTAAAATGAGTAACCTTAAAAGGGAAAATACTGTTCTGCAAAGCAAGCAATTTGTGGAAATACTGTCCTAAAGTAATATAGCAGGTGAATAGGAGTTTAGGTTGTTATAAATGAAAGGAAGTTTGTTTACTTGGTTGCAGAGTGGGGGGGGGGGGGGTCTTGGCAGTTGGTTGCGGAGGCTGATGAGCTGATGGGTGATGGCACTCAGGGAGGCGCGGTGTTTGCAGCGGTTGTTGGAGTGGAGCCCCTCTGATTCCCTCTCCTGGTGAAGCTTGGGCTTGGTTGCAGTTCTCTGTCCAGCTGGGTCTTCACTGATAGGCTTCAGGAGGGCTTCTTGTGGGCTTCTCTTCTCTTGGGCTGATGTTCTCTGCCTCTCTTCGTGCTGATGGTCTTTTGTTTTCTCCTCCCTTCTGTTTCTCCTCTCCTGGCTTTGTTCTGAGGTGCCAGGTTTTATAGTGTAAAGTTCGTGAATAGGAGTGACCAGGAATTCGACTCCTGGACCAATGGCTGACCATCCATTTGGCGGGCTTTCGGAAGGGGGTCTGTATCAGTCCTTTTGAGATTTATGACCAGAGTGATTTCCCTTGTATTGATGATTTTCGTTAGGCTGGTGTAACTTTTGATATATTCACTTTCGTGGTAACCACTGACCAGATTTGGAAACTGGAGTGATTTTCCATCGGTTTGATACCAAACATGCCATAGCAGCCTAGCGGTTCACACCTCATACCATCTGTAATGATTAATTAATGATTACTTATATTATGTCGTTATGTTATATTACTCACACCTTATTTTATGCCTCACAATCTATATAATTGTAAATATACTGTGTAGCTGCTGGCGCGTTCCAAACTAAATCTCATTGTACTTACAATGTCAATAAAAACATCCATCCATCCATCTAGGCAGGCCAGTGGTCGCCTCCATCCTTCCTGAAGTCAGTGATTCCTTTGTCTTTGTGCTGTTTAGTGCCAAATTGTTTGCTGAACTCCAACCTATCAGTTTCTGGACCTCATCTCTGTAAGCTGACTCATAAGAACCAAAGAGATTTACAAATGAGAGGAGGCCATTCGGCCCATCAAGCTCCTTTGAGGAGAACTTAGCTAATAGCTCAAAAATCTTATCTAGCTCTGATTTAAAAGAACCCAGGGTTTTAGCTTGTGTTACAATAACAGGAAGACTATTCCATACTCTAACTACACGCTGTGTACAGAAATGCTTCATCAAATTCGTTTTAAAATGTTCTCCAGCTAATTTCCACTTATGGCCACGAGTTCTGGTATTTAAACTAACATTGAAATAGCCATTTGGCTGAACAGCATCCAGACCTGTTAGAATCTTAAACACCTGGATTATGTCCCCCCTTAGTCTCCTTTGCTCGAGGCTAAACAGATTCAGCTCAGCTAACCTCTCCTCATTAGACATTCCTCTAAGACCAGGAATCATTCTCGTTGCCCTACGTTGCACCTTTTCCAAGGCAGCAATGTCCTTCTTAAGGTATGGTAACCAAACCCGCACACAATATTCTAGGTGGGGTCTTACCAAGGAATTATATTATCGTAGCATCACTTGCCTTGTCTTAAACTCCACACACCTAGAGATGCAATGTGCCTTCTCGCGTGGTGTTCCTGCAGAGGGAGTCTGTGAGTGCTGGAGATTGGGGGAGGGGGCAGTGTGGCTATGTCTGCTCTGTGTTCCTCCAGACGAGCAAAGAAGCTGTTTAGCTCCTTTGCTAAAAGGGCGTTGCTGTTAACAGTGACGGTGTTGTTGCCTTTGAAGTTTGTAATGTGTTGTATTCCCTGCCACACCCACTGTGGGTTGTTGTATGTGAAGTAGACCTCTATTTTCTGTTTCTCTGCCTGCCTGGCAACCTTGATGCCCCTATTCAGGTTAGCTCTGGCTGCACTCTGTGTTCTTGACTGCGCTGTCTTGTCCTGTAGTATTGTATTGTTGCTCTTGTGTTTATCTTGCACTTTCTCCCTCTGTTTGTGCTCCTTTCACTCTGTATAGTTCTATCTTGCCCGCACTTGTGTCATCTTGTGTTGTTTCTGTTTTTCTTCTTTGTGTTGCACCGTGGTCCAGGAGGAACAATGTTTCCTTTCACTGTGTACTGTGTATATTGCTGAAATAACAATAAACCCACTTGACCACCTGCCTCAATTCATCCTGAAGAGTTTTCCAATGTTGTTCAAAGGTCTGTTTGTTTCGAGTGAAGGACACGCCCCTGGACGTGCTGGATAAGGGGACCACAGATCAGTGTCCTCAGTCCTGCTTCTCCCTTCAAAGCTGAGAGGAAGATGACCCGCCTGCTGCTTCTGGTTTTGGCTTATGGAGCTCTGCTTATCTCCACAGAGGCCCAGCAAGATTACCACAGTCTCCCTGCACTCACAAGACGGCCATTAAACTCGCAGTCGAAAATGCTCATCAAGGAACCCGTCAGCACATGAATTTCTATAACATCCAGGGCCGTCCGAAGGTAACTGCTGAGAAAGTGTTTACAAAAGTGTGAAACTTTCATCATCTGCAAGCTGAACTAATGAGTATCACATTGATTTTTGATGTTTTAATTTCAATGCATATGATGCTTAATGTCTCTTCACAATGAAAGTGATGGTTGTATATCTCAGCCCTGGTCAATTTTACCTTCTCACAGTTTCTCTCTGAATCTGCTGCAGTCAAGTCTGTGACAGTTTGCCATTTTTTGGGTGATTATTGTTTGTTATATTGCCTTTAAAACAGTTGTAGGCAATTTTGTATATAACGTGTTTATGTGATTTAGATCAGCAGTGAATACATTGACATTGAGATTCTCTTGAGAGCAACAAAATGTCCAAAGTCAACTGCAACAGACCATCGGGCTGACTGTATTATTTTCATGGACAAGAGGGGTAAGTAAAGAGTCACTGTGACTGTGAGCATTGGACATATCAGTTAGCAAATTAATTTAGGTTCATGTTAACTTTTTTGATGCCCTGCGGGGGAAAGTTAGCCAACAATAAAGTAACAAATACATAGGTGGCCTCAAAGAGCCAGTTCCTTCACCTTATTCTCAAATTTTAGTAGGTTTACAGGCTTAAAGGCTGGATTACCAGGCAGAAGCAAATGCTAATCATCTGAGGGGTGACCTGTAGATTATGCTTCGAGCTATGAACCCTAGCTGGCCTTTATTTAAAGACCTGTGGGCTGTACTACAAAGCGGGTTTTACATACCCAGAGTTAACTCAATCGAGCCAGGTTAACTAAAACTCATTGTTGAAATCAGCCTTAAATGGCAGTGTGGTGTGTTTGTGGTGAAAGGGCAGGACTTAACTCTTGTTTTAATTAGAAAGCCAGTAATTAAACCTGGTCAGAGCAGGGTAGATGTGCAGTGTGAATTACCCTTTAAATTTACCTCTTTAAATAGTGAACTACAGGACCACTTAGCTTGATCGGAGGACAGTATTTTAATACAGAGCAGTGTTCAGTTAAACGGGATTTGTTGTTCATACTTTTAGATGAACTTGCTTTGTATAATATAGCCTTATGGTGACCCTGCTTTGGAAGCTCTTTCCTCTAAAATTGTTCTGTGTCATTAAACCCTGCACTCCAGCAGCTCTGCCTAAATCATTAGATATATCTTTACTACACCTTCTCTCACTGTATTTATTGCCCACCACTCTTTAAATACTGTTTTTGTGTGTCTGTGTGTTTTTGCAGCCATTCATTAACTGTAGAGTTTGCAGCAGACGGTCTGGTAATGATCTTACACATCCATCAAATGACTGTGTACCAAACAAGAAAGTGGATGAAGTAAGTGTAGAGAGTCTTAGCATTATGGAAATGTAACAGGTGTGTGAATTGTGTCTAAACATGTGGTTAAACTTTGATTGTGTTTGTACATGCAAAAATTTGATCAGAGTACTGTTTATTAATGACAATGTTACTTTTAATCTGAACAACAGTGGCAGCACCAAGGAAAAGCTTGGGGGGGGGGGGCTCTAGCTCCTCCTCCAATGACCATAGTACCCCCACAGCACCCCCAAAATATTGGTTTCATTTTTTCTTTAACTATCTGTAAAATCTGTATATTGTGTAAGACATTTTTGCGGTTTTTACAGCATACTTGTAGTGTATTTTTTCTTCAAAGTACACATAGAGGCTCTGTGAGCTAGACGTTAGAATTTCATATTTTATCCTATTTTATCCATGCTGTAGCTTATCGTGCTGTGTGCTTCTATACACCATCTACATAAGCTGAAAAGCTAAAGCACCCGGTCTAAATAATCTCACTCCCCTATAGCACCTGTAGCATTAAGTCACTGGCGCTGCCACTGCTGAATAAACGACTCCAATCTGACTAAACCGCTTAACTTTTCCTCCCCATGTTACATTTCAGGACAAACGACGTAATATGTGTCCTTCTGATAAACCTCTTCTCAGACCTAAAACTGCCTTGGCTTCCAAGGACACTAAAGAAGCTGAAGGAGACCGTCTGGCTGTTTCTGATGGCTGATGGTCCTGCAATGTGGACCAGAGGAGGAAACTGGGAGGGAAAATGCTTTGCTTTATATCATGCCCACCCAAAGCCCCCAGTGAGTAAGCCATAGGCGCCGATAGCATGGAAAAACTCCCAAGAAGGAAGAAACCTTGGGAGGGACCAAACTCAAAGGGGGAGCCCATCCTCCTGGGGCCGGCAAAGTGTAGGTGCAGGATCACAAAAAAACTTGACGAGAGAAACGAGAGAATTCGACTGTCCCTCACAAAAACTGTAAAGTTTTTAGTGGCTAAATTGCTTTTTCTATGCCTTTTCAAACAGGAGGAGATTTGTTTGGCTATACGTAGAAATTTTCTATACAATTTAGACAGCACAGAATCATTAACCTACTTTAATGCATTTATTAATACAACCACATATTTCACACATTTTGACATCAGTCATGCAGTGAAGATACAGTCTCTTTATTTCTTGACGCCAACCCTCCCCATTAATCCGGGCTTGGGACCGACACCTAGTTGAGCTGGCTTTCTCCCTTAAGTGGCTGGGTTAGGCTAAACTATGTACATATTTATGAAGACTACTATAAATTTATAAAGACCTCCCTAAATATGTAGTCTAACAAAACGCAGTTTAAAGAAGGTAGCCTACCTGGTAAACAAAGAAATTAAAAGGCCCACAGCATATAATCGGGCTATATCCAAGCAGTTTTTAAGAACGTAACCTACATGGCGAAATTGAATTACTTTCTGGACCAACAAACGCAACCAGACATGAACATTATGCACCTTCCTAGTCTTGATGTATGTCGTCATACAGATGAGGACGTTAAGGCAGCCTTTAGGTCCGACCCATCATGCACTGCAGTTTTTTGCAAATTCCTCAGATGGAAAACCATTAAATACCTCTTCTATTACCTTATATTACCTTATATTCATGTAATAAATATACAAATATCAATTAGTTGGAAATCAGCCAGACAGACGTAATTACTACAAATGGTTTCCACTGTATTTGTGACTCTGAGTGCCGCAGGCTTGGATGCAGTGCCGCACCATTTTGTAAGGCATGCACTGGCCAATCATGTAGCACTTCTCTCATAAATATTAATGAGACATCACCTACCACCCTGCAAAAAAGAAATTTGCCGCTCGTCCCCCTGCACATGAACCAACATGGCTGTGTCAACCAGCGGAGCTCCGGAGCCTCTGGAGAAACACGCGGCAAAAAAGGCTCGCATACGGTCTTCCAGAGTTTGGGAATACTTCAGTCATGACACCTTTTCTGCGCCTCTACTGTAGCTGGCGTTAATGACGCTGTTTCAGCCATTTTATATTTTCTGTTTACTTATTCTGTCATGTAAGACTGAGACAAATTATCGTTTACGACTATTCTTACACACTGTAGCCTGACTTGCTGACTTAAGTAAGCTTAACTATAAGCTACCTTTGCTAGTGTTTGTGAATAACATGTTTCTCTAGTTATGAAATTATTCCATGTTTTAGCATCTGTTTCAACATTAAAGTCAAATTGGTATATTGAAATATGTAAAAACTATTGAACTATTAGCTTAAGTCTAACATAGAAAATCCTACTGAATCTCTTAAGATTTTCCTTTTTTGTTAATGCACTAATGTTTAAGAAGTGTCTTAAATTGAATTTCAGATTTGTGTGTGGGTGGGAGTGGGTGAATTGTATTAAATTCATACATTCATTCTTTTGGCTCAGACATTACTGACCTAAAACAAATTGAGGCATTGGGTAAGTGCTTAAATTAGCTACTAAATGGCAAAAAATATTCTAAATATCACATTTTCCATTCTTCGGTATAATTTTAATGAATCACCTATGCTGCCAAACATTAACGCATAGATTGTCACAACACTCTATGTTTTAGTTCTTCTTTATGTGTATAGGACGGTGTGATGGTTCTGGTGGTGGGTGTGGCCGACGCTGCTCGCGATGTTTGGCTATGCTGCAGTCCCAGGGACCAAGTTGGAACACATTTCCACCTTCAAGCTTAGGTGGAAAAACGGCACCGAGACCCAGCAGCAGGACAACTTCTTGTCCAGACAACCAGCCCTGCTTCATCATTGAAGTAAGCCCTGTGAACAGGAGCGAGATGTACTTCTGCAGTGGATGTTATAGCGGAAAGAACATCCCATCCTCACGTCTGCCGGAGTGCCCCCTCAAGTGGGTGTGTGACTTAACTCGATGGATGAATTGGACAGAATGTACTGTTACTAGAGGTCGACCGATATGGGTTTTTCAAGTCAAGGGTCAGGCGATGGCCGATATATGCTGCTGATTTTTTTTGGCCGATAATTGGACGTTTTCCCCTCTATTTGCATGGTAAAATATCACACTAATAATAACAAACGATACACAAAATTTCTCAATTTAGCATTTATTGAATACTCAACTTGGAAACAATAACACATTTATAAACAATAAAAATAGCAGCATCAGAATCTCTGTTAGTGCACAATATAGCAGCAAACTCCTCATGTTTGACGGAAGGAAATTTGTAAACAATACAAAAAGGAATAAGCATGTTATCTTTAGTTGTAATCCCACTTCCAGTCCCTGAGTCTTACTCACCACACTCATACTTCACAGCAAACAGACAGCAGTTAATTAACCAGAAGAGAAAAATGCAAAAACACAACAGAACTTGTAAATAATAACAAACTAATAGACAATAAAAATAGCAGCATCAGAATCTCTATTAGTGCCAAATATAGCAGCAAACTCCTCATGTCTGACGGAAGGAAAATTTGTAAATACACAAAGGAATGAGCACATCTTCAGTTTTAATCCCATTTCCAGTCCCTGAGTCTTCCTCATCCCACAAGCAGGCAAGGCATGTCACCCCGGTTGTGTGACACTTATTTTATATAATAAAATAAGTGCCCCCTGCGGCCCCAGAGCCCGAGCAG